>NC_092209.1:91803-153990 GCF_043381705.1 Parasteatoda tepidariorum
CCGGAGATGGAAAAAGAAAAACTAAATAGATCGAAGCGTGCCGTCAAAGGTACCATAACAAAGCTAGAAACATACATTGACCAGACGAAGGAACATAACCATACTGAATTAGAGGTCAAGCTGAAGCGTGTGGAACAATTGTATAAAAAAGTTGATGAATTAAAGGAGCATTATTATGGGCTAAAAGACATAACTGACCCTGAGGTAACTGAAGTAGAAACGGACTTGGAGGGAACAGTAGACAGACTCGAAGCTCTGGAGGTAAGAATTAAAGATATTCTTAACTCTTTGATAATTAAACCTTCAATAATTAATTGTGAAAATGAAATATCTCAGGCTGATTCGAAAACAAAACTAGAAATTAAACTACCCGAGATACCACTACCGGTATTTCATGGTAAATTTGACGAATGGCCCAATTTTAAATCGCAATTTGATAACATTATAACTAAAAACAATGATTTAAATGACTCTCAAAAACTGCATTATTTGAAAGCGTCATTGCTGGGCGACGCTAAACGTCTCGAAACTGTTGACGATTCTTTTGAATCACTTTTAAAAGCATTAGAAAATAGATTTGAGAATAAACGTCTCCTCACTGAGACTTACATAAATCAAATTTTGGAAATTGAAAAACTTACAAATGAATCAGCTGGAGATATTAGAAACATGGTAGATATTTTAAAGAAAAATATCAGAGCTTTAAAGCTTCTAAATTTTGATCGTAATAATTTCTCTGACATACTTCTGCTTAACATCATTTTGAAAAAGGTAGATCGAGAAACTAGAAAACAATATGAACAAATGATCGCATCAAATGAAATTCCAGAATTAGATAACTTTTTAGAATTTCAAAAAAAAAAGAAGCCAGATTCTTGATAGTATTAATCGAACAGCTTCTTCTTCAATTTATAAACATAAGCTAGCCGTTAATAAGAGTAAATCTTTCCAGAATTCGAATAATAATCTAAACTTTTGTGTAATCTGTAAATTACTACACATGATTTATAAGTGCAACACTTTTCAAAATATGAAGGTTTCGGATAGATTTAATGAAATAAAACGTTTAAATTTGCGCATTAATTGTCTAAAGAATTATCACAAAGTAAAAGACTGTAAACGAAATAATTCCTGCTTTGTTTGCAAGAAGCGCCATAACACTTTACTGCATATTTATGAGATTTCTTCTCCGCCTCCTACCTCCTCAGTTTCCACGATGCCAGCCGCCGATCAAACATCTGTCTCCCAAGTGCATAATTCATTCCCACAAGAACATTCAACCATTTTTTCAAATTATTTAGCTTCAAAAAAGAAACAAAATATTCTCTTGCTTACTGCAGTTGTTAATATTAGAAATGCATTAGGAAACTATTATCCAAGCAGAGCGATTTTGGATTCCGCTTCTCATCTGTCTTTCTGTGAACAAAAATGAGCTAATAATTTAATGTTGAAAAAGGAAAAAATAAATGCTTCTGTTTCCGGATTGAGCGATATTTCGCTAAATATTGAAGAAAAGGTAACCACTGTAATTAAAAACAATAGTGGGAATTTTTCAACATCTTTAGAATTTTGAATTGTTTCTTCGATAACAAATTTAACGATAATTAATCCGGTTGAAGCATCTAATATAATGATTCCAACCGATATTAATTTGGCTGATCCAGAGTTTAACACACAAAAAGAAGTAGAATTAATTATAGGTTGCAAGCTCTTTTTTGAAATTTTAAAGCCAAATCAGTTTTGATCAGCATGTAGCAATTGGTTGTTCCAAGAAACTGTATTTGGTTACATAGTAGTGGAAAGCTCCGATAATAGTACAAATAGAGCGTATTTTGGATTAACGTTTAGTTCAGATATAAATTCGGAAGGCCTTGATAAACAGCTACAAGCATTTTGGAATATAGAAACTATTAACGAGCCCTCTGTTGAATATAGTGTCGAATTTGAGTTCTGCGAAACTCAATATAAAAATACTCATTATCGAAATCATGAAGGGCATTACATAGTACAGTTGCCTTTGAAAAAGGATCCTGCTTCGCTAGGTGATTCTAAAGCCGTTGCCGAAATGCATTTAAATCAGTTATGGAAAAAAACTCTCGAAAGATGAGAAGTTGCAATCACTTTATAAATCATTCTTAATGGAATATGCTGACTTGCAGCATATGCAATTAGTTGTAGAACCTCTTCATAAAACTGCTTCATATTTTTTACCTCATCATGGTGTACTTCGCCCAGATAGTAAAACCACTAAGTTGAGGGTGGTATTTAACGCTTTCTCCAAAACGGCATCGGGTCTTTCCTTAAATGACATTTTGTACAAAGGCGGTACTATACAACAAGATTTATTTTCAATTCTTAGCGATTCAGGCAAACATGCTTATGTGTTCACTACTGACATTTCTAAAATGTTTAGGCAAATTTTGATCCACCCTGATCATCGGAATTTACAGTTGATATTATGGAAGAACAGCGTGAATGACCCAGTGCAAACTTTCAAGCTTAGCGCTGTTACATACAGAACTTCTTGTGCACCCTACGGAGAAACTGTTGCGTATGGAACAGTTCTGTACATGCAATCAAATTCGGGAGAAACATCATATACGAGACTTTTGTGCAGCAAGTCCCGTGTTTCACCAGTAAAACCTATCACGATCCCTCGTTTAGAATTGTGCGCCAGTGTTTCATTGGCACAGCTTTTGAACAATGTTAAGTCTCTAATCTTGCCCATTCAACAAATAATGTTGTGGACAGATTCTACAATTGTGCTGGCATGGCTTCAGCGGTCACCTGATCAACTCAAGACTTTTATCAGCAATCGAGTTAAAGTAATACAAGAACTAACTAAGAACTGTCATTGAAATCACATTGCCTCTGATAAAAATCCTGCGGATGTCCTGTCTCGTGGTCTGAATGCTTCGGAAATTGCCTCCTGTGAACTGTGGTGGTTGGGACCAAATTTTTTGAAGGAAGAACTGAATATTGCTTCAATAGATTTTGAAAAAAGTCTCATCAGACAGTGAATTTTTACAGGAACTCAAATCCCCTGCCAAAATACTTCTAACTTCTTATAAACTTGACTTAATTGACAATATTTTAAATTGTAGCAATAATTATACTAAAGTTTTGAATGTTTTAAGTTATGCTTTCAGATTCATTCATATTCAACTGTAGAAATCCAGGTAACAAAAGATTTGTAAGTTATCCTCCAATGAACTAAATGAGAGGGAGTCCTTTTTAGTTAGAAATGTACAAGCATCTGCTTTTAAGGAAGAAATTGATGCTATTTTCAAGGGCAGGGCTTTTTTAGGTAAGAGTAAACTTAACTCTTTAAATCCTTTTCTTGATGGTCAGCAAATTCCTAGAGTGGGTGGTCGTTTGCATAATGCTGCTCTGAATATTCTCAAAAGCATCCAGCTATACTTCCAGCAGACCATTCTTTCACTAAATTGTTAATGACTCATTTGCATATCAAAAATTTCCACTTAGGACCTTAAGCTTTATTATATTGCACTAGAGAAAGGATTTGGCCACTTTGTGGTCGATCGATAGCTAGGAAAATTGTTCATAAATGCATAGTTTGTTTTAAACATAAACCCCTTGTTTCAAATCAACTTATGGGAATCTTGCCTCAAGAAAGAGTAAACCCTAATTATCCTTTTTTGCACTCTGGTGTTGATTATTGCGGCCCTTTCCAAATTAAGTATAAACACCAGAGAAAAGGCAATATCCAACGGATTTATGTTGCAATATTTGTGTGTTTAGCCTCGAAGGCGATTCACTTAGAAGTGGTTTCTGATTTAACAACTGATGCTTTTCTTGCTGCCTTAAAGCGTTTTGTGGCTAGGTGTGGCAAATGTGCAACTATATCATCTGATAATGCAAAAAACTTTGTTGGTGCTAGTAGGGAATTGCAGGATTGAAGAATTTAACAAGATTTCCTGATGAAAAACTAGCATCCTAATTGGCATCTGAAGGGATAGTTTGGAATTTTATTCCTCCCAGAGCTCCAAATTTCGGGGACCTCTGGGAGGCAGGGGTCAAATCCTTTAAGTTTTACTTAAAACGAGCCACAGGAAATATAAAATTAACATTTTAGGAATTCCTTACAATAACAACACAAGTCAAAGGAATCCTAAATTCTCGGCCATTAACACCTTTGTCAGATGATATTGATGACCTGGATGTTCAAACACCAGAGCATTTTTTGGTTGGAGTGTCTATAACTGCCATAGCTGAACCAAGTTTGTTGGATAAATCGGAAACCTGACTTTCTCGGTGGCAAAGGTTGACAAAAATTGTTCAATACATTTGAACTAAGTGATCTCGCGACTACCTCAAAAACTTGCAAGAACAAAATGGAAAGTAGAGAAAACCAACATAAATTTAAATGAGATGGTTTTAATAACGGAGGATAATATTCCTGTAAATCAGTGGAGCTTAGGACGAATTTTAAAACTATTTCCTGGAATGGATGGAAAGGTTAGAGTAGCGGAAATTAAAACAAGCAAGGGGATTGTTAAACGTACCATTAGTAAATTGTGTATTTTGCCATTGGACAATTAAAAAAGATATATGTTAATTTTCTCATTATGTGTACCTACAGCATTTATTCAATCTTTGTAAATTTTATATTGGAATATGTTTGTGTATAATTGTTAAGCTAATCTGTATAGTTTATTGAATATAATTCAACGGTGGGTGGATGTTCAATATCTCAGAAATATAGCGCCAATTTGGCATCTTTGTCTTAGCGTCCTCGCCACCGCTTCTTGTAACCCCAAACAGTTGAAAATTGGTTGTTAATCATATAGCAATAGCGTGCTCGTAGCACCAATTATAATAAAAATCTTAATTACAGTCCATATGTTACTTTATTCATTTGTTATCAAACAAACCAGCATAGAAATCAAATCAATTGGTATCGAACAGAGGTGTCTCTTTTAAACATTCTGGTCAGAATGTTTCTGTCATAAATCACATTGATTTCCTATTGCTTTTTGGCCATTTTTATGAAATTTTTTAAATTGAAATATTATTAATCCGATGTTATAACACCACAAAATTAAGACACTTTTGGCAGCATTGCAAATGTTTCAGCAATTGAGCAGACAGGCACTCTTGTTTTCAATCTATGAATAAAAGTTTAATAGGGGTGATTGAAAAGCTCAAATTTTTTGCTTACCTTAGAAATTTGGAATAAATATAAGAATATTACTCTATAAACAGGTGAATTTTAAAAAAGTAACTAAAATATCAAGTATTAGGTTAAAAAAAATTGGAATTTTCGAAAATAAAACAGATTTTTGGGATGAAAATAAGAGGGTGGAAAAATCCCGCTGGATTTTCAGTTATTTTGATTATTTTTTCTTCCTTATATAATTTAAAAAATGCAGGATAGAAAAATTTTGGCAATGAGGTTACTTTTTTCCCATTTTCAATAATAAAACACTAATTGAAAAATAATTTCAACAAATGAAATGCAAAAATGAGAAGTGCCCAAAACTGCTGATCTGAGGAATAATCTTATGAAAAATACATTCATGAAGGGAATTAGTTTTTCAGTTACTTCAATAGTTTATAGATAGGAATTAGTTATTTTCAATAAAGACAGCCTAACCTGAGATTGAATGTAACTATGATTGATATGTGCATTAAGAAGTAAACACTTTTATCACTTGTTTCGATCATCTCTTACCCTATCTTGTATATTACGAAAAACTTTCATCTCCCATTAAAAAAAGTATAATCACCCTGAGGTCGTTGCAGAAGGTGCGCTTCTGTAAGATTGCAGCATTCTCTGTCTCAATAGCATAATCCCACGCAGAGAATATTTTGTTGCAGAACACATTCTTGATCTCTCCAGCTGTGTCAACATAGTTTTTCTGGTAGGAGGCTGTAATGCTGCAATTATTATTAAAACAGCTTTCAAAAGACATAATTAATACAGATAATATTTAGTGAAAACTCTCTGAGTAAATTGAGCCATATTTCTTATACAAATTCAGAACCTTGAAAATATATGGGGTAAGTCGCCATAATAGAAATAGGGTAAAAATAATTTAAACCCCCACAATGCTAATTCCACTCTTTATTATAATGCCAATGATGTAATCTACAGCATAATATGCAACCAAAATCTTTTTTTCAATCTATAACCTTAATACTGTTTTATTCTAAAAATAAAAATAGTACATTTTTGAGAAGAAGAAATTTAATTTCACTTGTCTCTCTGCAAAAAAAAATAAATTAATTAAATTAAACACTCCTGTCACAGCTACTTCTTTTAAATGAATAAAATACATATTTGTATAACATCAAATCAAAAATGTGTGGTATGCTTAATAAATAATTGAATACATATAACACAAGAGTAAAAAGAAGTTGATCCAGGCTTCATTTTATAGGGACAATTTTTTGTGAAAAAATAATGAATTTTGATGGAAAAAAATATATTTGTGAAAAATGGGAAATTTTATGAAAATGTTTAATGAAGAACCTTCAATTTAAGCAAATACTATTTTTTATTCCGCTTCTCTTTTCTTTGTCAATATCCCAGGGTTTCAAAAAAAAAAATTTCGGCTACTTCGGCTTTTAAAATTAACCTTAAGATACTTAATGCGTAGTTGCAACATGTGAATTAGAGCTCTATTACTTTTAGACTTGTTTGACTCCTTCCATCATCATTTGATGATTATTATTGATACATTCCCATTTGAGAAAATGCTGTCGTAAAATGACATAGTTTTCAGATTTTTTTTCTCCTGAGATTCCAAAGAACTCTAATTTTGTGAAGGAATTTCCGCCTGAATAGACCCCGGAAAAATCATATCCCCTTGCAATAAGAAATAGTTTCATAAACAGAAAAAATTAACAAATACTCACGGTCCAGACCAAGTACACATGCAGCATGACGTAAGAAAAAAAATATAGACATGTTTTCTTGACATAAAATAAAAATTCATAAATAAAAATACTCCAAAAATAATATAATTATAATGCATAAGAAAGAAAATATATAAAATATGATTGATAATTGATAATCAGGCTACTATTGATAAGTGACAAAGAAGTTCCTTCTTGTTTGTGTAGAAATTAGATGTTAACGAAAAGTTCATACCATGAAATAGTATTTTGCATAAAATTCCATACACTTTATAAAAAAAATTTTTTTATGGAAAATAAGAATAATAATTTTTATATATTTTTTTAAAAAATTTAAATATATTTCAGATTACATGTTCCATATAAATAAATTGTGCTCAAAACATCAAAGGAAGGTTAAGAACAAAAATTTACAATAACTTAGGCAAACAAAATTCACTTTATATTAAATAAAATTTTCAGAAACCAAGTTGCTATGAAATGAATAGTGTTTAGCAATGAATAACACTTTGCTTTAAAGAAATTATTTAAATTAAATTATTTTTAATTCAATAGTACCTATAAATTAATCAATTGAAGGTTATCAAAGTTTACAGGAAGTGTGAGATTTAGGAATGTTTTGGTTTGAACATTTTTTTGAGAAATCTTTTTTTTTTCTTCCAAAAGATTTTTAGGCTTAAAAATAAATAGATTCAATTTTACTAAAATATTGGACGACAGCTACAACATTTTTAGCACCATAACAATCAGGTATGCTGAATAAAATAATGTTTTACAACATAAAAAAGTGCTTATTAAAACTTGACTAAATTACGCTATAAAGAAGTATGTACAGTGTGGGGGAGGAAATAGTACATTTTAAAAACTTTTGATTTAATGAACAGAATTTCACATGTTGACATGCTATGGTTCATTAATGGTTCAAGGCATACTAATCCAATCAAGGCATGCAAGGCTGGTTCTTAGACATGTTAATTAATTTATGGCATAAACTGCAAAATATAGTCATGATAATTAAGTCAGAAGTACCAGTGGAAAGTTTTGGAATCATAATTATAATTTAACTTTTTGCCTATTTTGCAATATTTCAAGAAGTATTTAAGTAAAAGCAAAAAAAGTTTTGCACACAATTATGAAATTTGCATACCAAAAATAATTCGGTGCAAAACAAAATATATTGAAATTATGAATATCAAAAGTATTTGAACTATAAGGAGTACAAGTTTTCATATCATTATAACCTACGTAGTTTTAAATGATAAAATTACACTAAATTTTAACAAACTCAGTAAATTTGTTTGAAAGAAGTAAAAGTTTAAAAAGAAGCATTTTTAACTTTATTATAATATATATATATATATAAGCTCACCAGACAAAAAATGAGTCACACTAGTGCACAAGCCCTGATGAATCATTAGGTTTCGTTAGATCACGCAGTGGTCAAGTGACATGCTCAAATGCGTGTGCAGTGCCTCAACGTGATCAAAGGCAATAGCCATCAGTGAGATTGTGTGTAAATATAAGAATGTGACAGAGTGGCAAAAACGGGCAATTGTGTTTGGTTGTGCCCATGGTCATACGGTGAATGAAGTTGCTAGAGTTTCAATGCAGACTGTTCAACAACGAATGGTGTAATACAAGTGGTCACAAAAGATGTCAGAATTGTGGTCGGAAAAAGATCCTGCATGAAAGGGAACCGGAGAAGCGTTTCACAAAGTGTCAATCAAAATTGTTTCCAGACTCGACAGGAATTGCTTTAGCTAGTATATGAAGGTTCACCCCAACCTATTAGTGAGAGAACATTGCGACAGGAGCTACATGCAATAAGCATTTGGAGTCGAACACTACATAAGAGGCCATTGCTCACACAGGCACATAACGCTGCACAATTTCAGTGGGCTAGAAGTCACCGAACACGGACAGTTGCTGACTGGAGGAATCTAGTATGGTCTGACGAATCATGTTTTTGCCTTTATTCAAATGACGTGCGTTGTCGAGCGCACCGAAGACCAGATGAAGCATTTCATAACGACTGTTTGCAAGGTCAGGTTAAAGACAGAGGCAATACTGTCATGTTTTGGTGGCGTTTTCCTATTATGGATTGAGCCCCCTCACTGAGGTGGCCACTAACATGAACCAACATGCTTATTTGAACATTCTGGATGATGAGGTGTTGCCTTTCAATATACATCTTCATGATGAGTAGGCTGTCAATACCTTTATTTTTATAGATGACAACAGAAAAAATCATCGAGCAGGAAGAATATGCGAATGGTTTCGTAAACACTTAATTACATCTCAACTGGCTTGCTAAATCATTTGACTTGCACCCCATTGAAAATTTGTGGAACAGGTTGGAACAGTGGTTAAAACACCGAAATCAAATCCTCAGCAAGTGGCTTAAACTGGATTCGACGTACCTGCAAAACTTTGTGGACACACTTTTTAACCGAATCCAGGCGATTATCAAATCCAGTGGTGGTGTTACATGTTACTAAATGATGTTTTTTATTACTTCTCTAGGTGACTAATTTTTTGTCCGGTGTACTTATATATATATACATAGCTACTCACATCATTAAACAATTGGGAGCATATTTTTCAAATTGTGGCTATTGATACATTTTAAAGATTAAAAATCCACCGATCAGAAAAAAGTCCTGCATATTCAGAGAAAGAACGTTTTCGTGTTTAAATTTCAGCACAAACTAATTTACGATTTAATGTAGATTTTTCTAAGTAAGGTTTGACTATTAAGATTATGATGTTCTGCTTTGTTAGTGCATTGTACAATAATGCAAAAAATAAAGGACCACCCTGAATAGCTTTTAGTCTAATGATTCAATTTTCACGTTTTAGGACTATCTTAATGGTATGAATAGGAGACTTTGGATATGCTAATTAATTTGTGTAGACAATATTTTAACAGGGTTCCCACTCTTTTAACAAAGCAAAAATTAAGGACTTTTAAGGACTTTTTTTGAAAAAATAAAGGATTTTGTTGAAAAATTAAGTACCTTAAAAATAGTATAATAATTGTTTATCCTCAAGTATACATGACAGTGCCTAATTGGGTTTTTTCGAGTGAGTCCACATAAAGAAACATACTTCATTCCAAGGTGGGATTTTTCAAAATCTATTGAACCAGATCATTAGGTTTTGCTTAAAAAGCAAAATAACTGATCGTGGAAGAAGATTTTCAAATAATTAAAGAAAAATGAACTTGATACATAAGTTGAAATATATTCATCTAATTTTAAGAGCATACTAATGTGCCTTTAATTATAATGGATAAGTGAAGTAACTGTTTTTTATACAACACGTTGTGAATATTATTTAATGTATATAAAATTATAATTTTTGATATTATTAACAAAATTTCCGCTACAAGTGCCTAACTTTTCGCACGATACTAATATTACATTTTTTTTAATACTTAGACTGATTACAGAGATTTAAATTAGAAATTAAATCAAACTACTTCATTTACAGAAAATTATCAGTTTTCATGAAACAAAATTATTTATGTAGCAATTGAAATTAAATTATTTTGCAATTTTTTCATACATTACGAAAAAAAGAGTAAATAAAGGTAGTTGGTAGAAACATGGAAAAAATTATAACAAGTTTTATATTTAGCTGCTAGACATGCATAACATAGTCAGTTGTGGGCTAATCTAGCAAAATATTCAATAACGCCAAATAAATTACTTTTTTCTATTAATAAAATATTTCATTTATGAAGGTATATAATAATAGAGTTAATACAAAAAAGATGAATCAGAGTTATGCATTAGAGTTTTCTTTACTATGTCAAGTTAAATTAAGTTCTGTCCCAAGTAAATACAACCCAACACCTCAAATTGCTCCACATTTTTTTCCACAAGTCTTAAATTAATATTTTTTTAATTCATTGTAACAAATATTTTATGAAAATTTTTATAGGATAAAAATACAATTATGGTGGAGAGGCTTTATAATGTTTGAACTAAGATGTTTCATATATTAGTTCTTAGTGTATAACATATAAAATAAAATAGTCTAAAATGATTTTTCAAAGTTGTCAGCACATTTCTATGGCAAGAAAATTGGTAAGGTTCCTTAATTAAGCAATAAAAAATTTATTTTTTCATAATTTAAAAGCATTCACTTGTAATATTTCTTTGTCATCCTTTCTTAATATTATTCTCTACTATTGTTATGATTTGATATTTTATTTTTATAGCAAATTAACTAAAAGCGGTATTTTTTTATTATAAAGTAATCCTGTAACATCACTTTATTATGTATCGCTTTATAAAAAAAATTAAAAGATTCAAACATTTAAAAAAAAAACATATTAAAAATGATATACAACTTTACCATTTTAAAATTATTACTAAACAGCAATATTACTATGCTTAATTATTGCTAAACAGTAAATATGTTATATTTACTCTGATAATTAGCTGTATATAAAATTATTTCCAGCCAAAACTGTTATTAGGAATTAACATCACATAATATTACTAAATAATCTGGCAAAAAATATTAACTAATTTTAAAGTAACCAAAAGTTAAATAGAAATTTTAAAAAAAAACAGTATATTAAGTCGTAATTTTAACTGAACAAAATTATTAATAATAAAATCTAGGTTTAAATTTTATTTTAATATACTACAATATAAAAAAAATTGTGATCTTTTAATTGAGTTAGATTTAATTTCTTAGGCAACAATCTGTTTATTCTTAAGAAATAAAAATAATAGTGTAACAATCTGAAACCACCAAAAAAATGGTTTTATTGCGACAAAACAAGTTATAAATAGCAACCAAAGATTTAACTCGAGGTTCCCATTAAATCTTAGAGAAAAAATTCCCTGACTTTTCCAGGTATATCAGGAAAATCTCAATGTAAATCGAAACTTTATTTTATCTATACCATACAATTTTTCACCAAAAACACTTTGATTTTTCTTAATAATCGTAATGGAAAAGATTTAGATTTTGTGAACAAATACATATAATAGAATGAGAATGGAAACATTGAAAATTTCACTAAAAAATGGACTTTTATACAATAATTGTATTATATGTTTGAATTATTTAACCTGAATCTTGATAACTGATTACAGACAATTCTATGACTGGCTATTTTCCAGGTATGATATAGGAATTTTTCTGGTATTTTGTAAAAATTACAACTTTCCCTGACTATTCCATGCTTTTTAGAATTAAAATAAAATTCTCTGACAGGTTTTCCCTGACCCCTGTTAACTTTCATGTTAGAAGCAAATCATGCATTCTTATCATGCATCTAGGGTACCATTCTAAGCAAAAGAAAGAATTAATAATAAAAGAGCTAATACAGTAGAGAACCATTTATCCGGTTTCCAGAAAACCGGGAAGAATTTTGCTTGGTTTTCCCGCTATTTTGAAGTATAACTACTAAAAGCGGAAAAAAAGCGAAAATTTGACTCATCCTTGAAGTTGAGTAGAGGGAAAGGGGGGAATTCTTCTCCTTTGCCCAAAGAAACTTCAATTCTTCCTCCGACCTTGAAGATCATTAGATGGAGAGGGGGCAGGGAAGGGACAATTGTTTTATTTTCTCCTGTGTGTCAGCTGTTTTTCTGATAAGCTGTCCTCAATCAAAAGGAGTGGTATGCTGATTTTGTTTTCTCTTTGATTTAAGTAGGGGGTGGGGAAAATGCATTGCACAGGCATATCAATGAATGTCCCAGTTATGAAACTTGAAACTTCCGGCTAAGAGTATTGACATGTGAGATTTATTTTAAATCCACTTAGTTACTCAGTTTTTGTTATCCTTGATTTTTTATGATGAATTGTTTTATTATTTCCGATAATGCATTTTTTATTACGAACAAAACGTTTTTTAATCACCAGTTATATTCATGTATTTGACATTGATTAACAAAACAATACATTTTTTAAAAAAATAAATTCTGATTTTTTAGAAATGCAGTATCATTAGCAAGTTTTTCTTGATGTGAAATCACATTAAAAAAGCAGACGAATATTTTATGAAGCAGAAAAAAGTTTTCTTTTTTTTAATTTTGATTTTATTGAGTTTTTTTTTCTTTTTCTTTTCAAGATAAATTTCGAACTCAATAAATTCTTTTTATTCATCAATTTTATCATTAAGTTGTTTTTTTTATTCTGTTGATCTTATAATATCCTGCCTTGTTCCAGGTTTTAATATTCATGTTAGCGCCTCTTTTAAATATCGTTTCCGCTCGATAATTTTCAAGTGTTGTTTTTATTTAGATTAATAAGTTTTCCTTTCATCATTCCCCCCCCCCCATATAATTAGGTATGAAAAATATTGTGTTTTTCAATTATTAGTTTTGTTTTATATTAGTTAATTTGGGGATTTTAATTATTATCGAAAAATAAATATGCGAATTTTGTACTTTTTAAACTTGTTTTTCATGTCTAAACTTGCAAATGTTTTTATCCTTTTAAATATTTTTTGACCGCTTTATTTTAAAATTTTTTTTTTTTTTAAATTTCGGAGATCTTTTCATTTTTTTCTTATTTTAAAATGTGTTTAACTTTTTCTTAGTAATTTGGGTTTGTTAAAACATCGATTAACGGCACTTTTGGCCAATCCAGAAAACCGGGAAATTCAGACATCCAGGATAGCGATGGTCCCGAGCTTCCCGGTTAATTGGCTCTCTACTGTATATTAATGAAAGAAGGACATGATTTCTTCCTCTTGCCTTGCACACGTCCCTTCTTGTCTCTCTAAAATGTCTGATGCATGGTCTCATTCTAGGCCATAAAAGAACAACTTTTTTTTCTAATATTTTTGTTAGACTGAAAAATTGTTTCAATTAATTACAGCGATACCGAAAATTAAGGACTTTTAAAAACCTTGTACCAAAATTAAGTACTTTTAAGGGCCCTTATTTTCCAAAATAAAAATTAAGCAGTATTTCAGGACTTTTAAGTTCAGTGGGAACCCTGTTTAAGTTATGGAATGGTACACAAAAGCATACTTTCTCTGAATAAACATATCTTTCAGATTTCTGACCCCCAAAATACAGAGGGAAGCCGCAATCTGAGAAATATGGTCCCAACAGTTAGTGAACAGAGTGCTCCAAAGTTTGGACCCATTAACGTTAATTTTACTTTTTGCATATTTCGCTATATCGAGAACTTTGAACCAAATTGAAAAAATTTTGAACTTATAAAATTGGTTTATCCAAAGATAAATCCATAAAAAATAATTTTTTTTTAAATATTCATTATTTTTATAATTTTATTTAATAATGGTTGAAAAAATTTTGAATTCTAAGGTACATAATTTTTTGTATAACTTTAAAGAATGTAATTTTGCATGGTAAAATACAATATTTGTGGAAAATTGTTTGAATAGTTCATGAGAAATTGAATTCAAAAATTTTTAGATGTAAAAAATAGAATTTATCTTAAACAATTTATCTGATTTTGCTCAAAATTTGCACTTTGCCTTGTAAAATTACATTCTTCAAAATGAAGAAAAAATTTAATACCTTACAATTCAAAATTTTTTGACTATTATTAAACAATATAAAAAATAATAAATATTTACTAAAAGAATTTGTACTGAATAATTTTTGGATAAAAAAATTTCATAATTGTGTGCAAAAATGTTTCAATTCGATTAAAAAGTTCTTGAGATATGGCAAAATGTGCAGAAAGTAACAGTAACATTAAGAGGGCCAAACTTTGGAGCGCTCTCCTGACTAAACTATTTGGACCCTATATTTTGGGGTTCAAAAATCCGAATTTGTCAAAAAAAAAAGCACTTTACCTGCACTATACATAGTTTTATGGACAGACAAATAAAATTTTTAAAAAAAACTACAGTTAGAAAATTAAAAAATTAGGAAAAAATAAGAAAGAAGATGTGAGAAAATTTTAATCAGCTGAAAAAAAAATTTAATTGTTGTTAAAAAAAAGTATTTACCTAACACTAACTACAATCAGGATGATCAGCATATTGGAACCAACTGCACATAAATAAGCGAGAGGCATGTTATACGGAAATCCTTCTATTGGTTGAATAACATCACTAGAATACGAACCAAAATACAGAAGAGAGTTCATCAACCATCCCTGGAAAAGAATATGCATCTTAAGCTATATAATTTAACCTAACAATAGTTATTTAATTATTTTTTTAAAACTACTCTGTTTCAATCATTATCTAAAATAAAAATAGATATTTTAGGAATAATAAAAGTAAAAATGCTTACTTTAGTAACTTTGAAAAAAAATTTTTTTGATGTTTTTGATGGCTCTTATTGGAGAGCTTACAACAATTTTTGAAAAAAGAATTACACAGAGTCTAATTGCTATTGAATTAGGTAAAAATTAATTTACAAATCTCATTTTACTCCTCTTTCAAACGGGGCTGAGAAAGAAAAAAAAACATGCTTCTTTTGGAAAAGCTCAACCCAAGTGGTTCTTTTAAGGGGTGGAGTAGGCATTGTATACAATTTTGTTAACAAATTTAATAGCATAGAGTTAATATTGGAGGATAAATTAAATGTAATAAAAAAACAACTTTCTATTTAATTTATCTTCACACTTCCAATTCGAAAAATATTACAGTTTGTTCTCCTTTGTTACTCCTAATGTGTAAGAAAAAGTAAAACTATATTTCATTTATCTAATAGCTAAATCTTTTTAAATTTAGAAAAATGGTGGTAAAAAAAATGGTTTTATTTAAAATCAGGGCACATCACAAATTCTCTGGACGATGACGATTTGATATTGATTTTTTTGTAAGACCTAAATTTTTAGGGAACACGCACACATTGCCACCTTTCAATAATCTAAATCCAATCATAGACAAAGCACAATCCAAATACAGCCAATCTATAAAATCTAAAAATTACCGTTCCAGTGAGTAGGTCATGCCATTGAAAGGATCCAGCATCTTTAACCAGGAAGGAGGAGGTGGAATTTTTAAAATTCTTGTGGATGATTTCTGGAACAATCACAAAGCAGAAGGTGATAAAAAAGTTGCACAGATTAAGGTAGAGTAGCCACCTCAAGAATATGAAATAAGATGTAACGCATGAGCCGAACTGTCCTTGAATGGCTTTAATAGAAGAATGCCACGGCTCCAACAAGTAAAAAAGGTTTTTTAGTTCAAACCAAACTTTGTGCAAAGTCTGAAAAAAAAAACATTATGAAATAAATTAATTAGTATTTTCTTAAAAGATGAAGCCGATATGGATAAACTAGCATTCAAAATAACCAGAACTCAGTGAAAAAGTTCGGGACCCACAGTAGACACAAGACAAGCACACAACCTTTTAAAATTTGCATTTATTCTACACACATTTTAATTTAATATAATGATTTACATTTTATTCTAATAATTTTAGTTAATTATGTAGCTAATATAATGTTCTTAAATACATAAACTTCTAATAATAAAAATAAAACATAGCAATTAATTTCATAAAACTTTGTGAATTTGAATTGTTTTTTCTTCCTCATTAGCATTGTAAATACTGTATACAGAAGTGTAGGTAATAAATGTAACTAAAAAAATTAAATTAAATTATGGGAAAATTTTTGTTAATAGCAGGAGATCACGTCTCCTACTTGCTTACAGACTCTCGCAAGTTCCTTTGAGTTCACTTTGTTCTCTTACTGGATATTTTAAATATAATAGATTAGCTTTTAATGAATAGTGGTATTTTCATAAAAATATAGTTCTAAAAATATGGAAAGTATACCTACTAAGAAACTCCCTTGACCTAACTTATATATATATATTTCAATGCACCTTGAAAATAAAATTTAAGACTAATAATAAATAGAATTTTCCTTATATAAACTATATTAAATTTAAGAGTTTGGAACTTCAAAGTTTTAAATCATTTATATTATCATTAAAAATATAAAAATCAAAGAAAATAAAAAAAAAAAAGAATTAAGGTAGTATTCCAGGCTTAAAACAAAAATTTAGATTGAATGGATGACATTCAACACAGGTAGTAAGATGATGTTTGGTCTGCACTTTCGTTAAAGCACTTCTTTATTCATCGGGATAACACTATTGAAATTAAAATATTACGTAACCTGCTCAAATGAATAAGCATAAATTAAAACAAAAATATAGTTCATCTTTTTTTATTTGCTTTTTACTTTTATTTTTTATGCAGTTGATAGCTCTACTGCTCAGTTAAGAAATTATGATTTTGTTTAACAGAAAACTCAGCTAAAAACAGTTGGCGAACAAGTGACCTCTATTGTAATCATAAAATTGACACTTCAAAAATATTTTACATCATTGGATTTTCATTTTTAAGAAACAAATTCTACTTATCTTAATAAACAGTGGCATGAAAATTTTTGTGGAAAAAATGATGAAAACAGTAATTGTAATAGGCAATTATAAAAATTGTTTTCGCAACTTCGAGTCAACGAATCTATATTTTAATAAGATTTCAACCTGAGAGACACTTTAAAATGATGCCATCTTAGTTTTTTTAGAAAAATGCATACCAAGAATAGTTTGGATGAAAAAGTGAGCATTTATATTTATTTTACAAAATTGGTACATAGAATCTGCGATGACATTTTCTTTTACTTGTGTCAATCTAAAATGCAATGGCAAAATATACAAGGTATTTGACTGTTATGATCAATCCTTTAGTAAGACACAATATTTAGAGCTGAGTTTTCTGAGCCATTCTGCATCCCAATAATTGGGAGACTAATATTAGACACGAAAAAATTGAATTAGCAAATAATAGTTAAATGCAAGTTTAAATTTAAAAGAAAAGAAATCATCTAAATAATTAAAAAAAAATAATAATTCACGTGTAAACAAAGGGAAGACAAAAATTCATGCTTCTTTTTAAAAAATTCAATTTGCAACTTACAAAATGCTAAACTAGATTATCAGCTTATCTTAGATTCAAAACTGGAAGAAAAGTAAGATTTTAAAATTTATGTAAAAAAAAATGTAAATTTTTTTTAATGTAAAAAATTTAAATAATTTAATACTTTTTTCATTTGTTTTAAATATGTTTTCATAGCTTAAGAACATATTGTGCCAGAGACCATAATAAAAACCTTCCTGCAACTAGATTGTCGAAGCACTGCATTCGGGCTCTACCTGATTAATGTATTGTTTTAAGTCAATTAGATTCATAAAATTTAAAAAGTCTTTTTCTCAATGAGATTATTTATAATAAATAGGAAAAATATTTGCTTACTTATTTAATCTTTATTTAACTCTGCAATTTTATTTTAAAAAAGATTAAAAAAAATAATTTTGCAAGCAATTATATTATTTTTAAATTTGAGATACAACAAGTAATCTGCCGATGGAGTGATAATCTGCGGTGGATTTCTGCGACGGAGGTTGTCACAAAAGAAATTGCAAGTGAAACAAAATAGTTAATAGTTGTGAATAATGTAACCTGATAGCATTTTAAATATTTCAATATTGATTGATTTAAGACATACGCAATGAAGGAAAAAGCGAGAATCAGGTAAGAAATTTATTTTATCTTTTCTAATGAAGTCAGTATAAATCTTCAGATAATTAATATACTTTTGCTATTCTTAGTCATCATGATATGTCTTCATAATTGATTTCACTATAGTTTTGTATTCACTAATTCATATGTACATACAACCAGCACTGTAATGAATGGAGAGAATAATTGTAAAAAAATGCAAGACTGATAAGCAAGAAAGTAGTCCAATAAAGATCTTTCCTAAGGTTACCATTGTCTAGTGAACCATTGTAGTTAAAAGAGTAGCAAACTACATCCCCAAGGAAAAAGTGTTGGTGTGACATGACTCTAAAAGATTTAATTTTTTTTCTTCTGTGGCTTGTCAATGTATAATGTAGGAAAATTAATATTTTGATCTAATTTATAATGAGGGATGGATCTAAAAAATTATACCACTAATATGCTTTTATTTTATTACCAATTATCTGTACGAAAAAAGAATAACAACAACTCTCTTTTTAAACCAACCCACAGTGAATCTTCAACAAGGTAATTAACAATTAGTTATACAATTTTTAAAAAAAAATTCAAAAGGAGTTTCATATAAGCCTTAATCATAATTTTTCTTTATTTTTTTTTTAAATTTAGAACTATTTATAATTGATTTTAATTTATACTCCTCAGATAACTGAATAATTATTTTCTTTTTTGTTCAACTGAAATTTTCTGTCTAAACTAAAAAATAACATTTGGAAACATTTTCAACTTAATTAGCAGATTCAAAAAAAAAAAAACAAAAAAAAAATCAGAAGAGAGGGGAAGAAAAAAACAAGAGAATAAAATTTTAGTATTGTTTATCCTTAAATTCAGTTTGCCTCATCACTAGAGGGTACTATTATTCATGTTCTATTTTTTCTATTAATTTTGTTGTTCAGTGTGTGTGTAAACAAAGAGGAATAAAGTTATGTTTAGAAGTGCGTGCTGTTCCTTGTCTCGTCTCATCAAGTATAATAACAAAAAAGATTGCATTTTTATACTTAAAATAGGAATAAGAACACAGCAAAATAAGTTGCATTTCAAGAAAAATCAAATCATTAATGCATATCAAAAGGGAAATCATTAAATTAAAATAGAGGATTATCCTAAAACTTTTTTCGAAAAATCTTAATTTTTATTAGTTTTTAGTCTATTTTAGTTCATACAAATCAAAAGATATTTTTGAGAAGGTCTTTTAAATTTTTACGTTAAGTGTCTGATTTCACATGCAACACAATAATGTGAAATGTGCTTGGCTATAAAAAAAAGAGAAAAAATAATCTCACCATCCCAACACTCAGTTTACACCTTAAACAGCTTCCAAGAGAGTGGGAGGCAATCTTCCTCTCCCTGTCCGCATCAAACTTTTCTTTCACCTGTCGCTTGATGGTCAGGCTCTGGTGCATCTCACGAAGGGTCTTCATCTTTTCTTCTTCATTTGAGTCTGGATTTGAGTTGAGGATCTGAGATAAATATAAGTTTCAAACGTAAGTTCTAATTGATTTGCAAATGGTTCATTTAACTTTCTCTTCATTTCGTTCATTTCACGGGCATTGTAGGGGATTATCACCCATAAAACATTTTTTCTTTTTTGCATGTTTTATTTCCTAATACCATCACACTTTGTTGTACAGACCATCATTAGAAGGGTACAATGATTTGCTAGTAAATCTTATTTAATTGTTCAAAATGAAATTGGTGGAAAACCCCTTATTATTTTGAGCTTCTTTTAAAAAGTAAGAAAACCACTTAGAAAATTACATTACACATTTTAAATTTCTAAGATATTAAAATCAAATTTTTCGATTAGTTATCAAATACAACTCACTACAAAATTAAGAACTTTTTTCAAATTAAGAAAATTTTTCCAGGCATGTGCAGTATAAAAGAACTACCATATATACTTATATCTTGTGCAGTTTTTAACTAATTTTTCTCAAATTTTAAAGCAATAATTTTGTAATCAATTTTTAATTTATTCAAAAGTTCTGTATAATTTATTGAATATTTTCAAAGTTATAGCAAAAAAAATGGAGATAAATTTTTTTTTTTAATGTTGATATCTCCAATAAAAATTAAGCTATGTTTACGAAATTTTACATAATTATTGCATATAATAACCAAAATAATAGTAATAAGTTACAAATGTATTACTACATTTTTTGGCATACAGTGTTTAAAAACATTTTTTCCCATTTTTAATCTATTGTTGGTCCCTCAAACCTCAAAAAGCCTTTAACTTATGATACATGTATGAGATGATGTTATTCATACGAAAAATTGCCCGATCTAAATTTATAAACTATTTCTTTAAGTATTTTTTGAGAAATATCAAAAATTGTGTTCGTATTGAAGTGCTTCCATTATTTTGTAGAACCCCTGTATATCCTGTTTAGGTGTAAAGGTTTGACAAAATTTGGAAACACTTCGATACCCCCTGTATAGAAGTGTTTCCATATTTTGTCAAACCCTGTATAAAACAATTCCTTTACTAAAATTTGGCAGCAAAATTTTTATAAATTAATAAACTAACTTATGGTGAATGCTTGAAAAATAAAATTATAACAAATAATCTCCATTTAAGAACCATTTAATTTTCTTCAAAAGAGAATAAAAGAGTAGCTTGCTCTTAAATTTAAATATTCGTTGCAAATTGAATGGATAGAAAAGAACCCTTATTTATTTGAGCTTTTCTCAGATCGATCATATTATAAGGATATTGTAACAAAAAGTGAAATTTTGAAAACGTGAAAATCCATAGCAATACCTGATATTGTAACAAAGTAAGCATGCAAAATTAAGATTACTGAAATGCACAATTAGAAATTTGCATGTCACAATACTCTAACATATTCTAAACATTGATATTTTAAAAACAATAAAAAATTTGTAGCAATAAATGCCAAAATGATGATAAATAACAGCTAAAGAAAAACATTGGCATTTTTAGTGGCATGGAGGTCAGATTGCAAAGTTGTGATAAAACTGCACTTAACAATTCTAATTATTTTCCTCATAGATAATGAAGAGAGGATTGATAATAAAAAATATTTATTCAAACAAAACATCAATTTCCTAAAGAAAAAAAAAGATTAGTTTTATAAAATTTCATTCCTCTAAGCATAAAAGCCTAGACAAAATCTAGTAAACTTTTTGTAACTTTCAATATTTTTTTATCCTTGCTGTAAAGTTAATTTTAAAACATCAAGTTTTTTTCCAGACATTTACTGGATTTATTGTACAGAATGATTAAGTGAGTGATTAACATAGTCATTTCTCTATTCATAAATAGTTTTCATCTATTCCTATACTGCCCGGCAAATAAAAAATCAACCTAGGCGACAAAACTGAGATTTTTATATATTTGGCATCTGTGTATAATAAGCTACATATTGCAGAAGTTTTTCAAATATAAATTTCGTTTTATCAGTTTCTTGAAATTATATTTTACAATTCATAGCATTAGCAATAGAATAGTTGTCAAGCCACTTTTCTTGAAATCTGTTGTGAAGCAAGCTGTTTTTTAAATTGCACTGCATTATACAGTCCCAACTTATTATTATTTTTTTTTAAACTATGGTTTCTCAATTCCTAAGTGATAAGAAGTGAAATCTACATCTGTAAATTTGCTTAGTTGTTCGCATGGAGAAGAATGAAATTTGTTATTTTCATGTTACGCATACAGAACATTTTAATCATCCAGAGAAGAAAAGTCAGAGTTTTTCATTTTTAAAGCGTATGTCTAATAAAAATGTGAATTTATAAAAATGGGACAATGATTCTATTAAACGGCATGTTTCAAGACATGAACATGTTTTGATATTGATGTACTCTGTTCCTGGAAATTTGATTTTAAAAAGTGGCTGATAATATAAGTGGTGGTCACAGTAAATAGTTTTAATAGAATGAAAAGCACATTTCATTTTAATAGATAAAAATAAATATTTCATACTACCTCATAAATTTTGTTTGCACTAATTCCTTTATGACGTGAATTAAGAGTAGCATTTTTAAGCTGAAGTGTTCTGTAATGAGAATCTTTCCTTCGCAAGCTACTTTTTGTTTTATCCTCTTTTTCAACTTCTTCTTCATCAAGAAGGACATCTATAATTTTCATCAAAATATGATTTGAAATTCAAAACACTCAACACCGTTTCAAAGATTTTGTAATGCAAAAATATGTTAATAAATTTTTAAAAATATTATGAACAGTAAATAAAGCAATTATAGTATTTTCCTGAGCCTTTTCACACAAATGAGAATACATTCCATTAGCATTAATCAATATAAACTTTACTATTAAAATTAATCAATATCAATACACACAAAAAACTAATTTATGACGTTTTAACTATCCACTAATTGCTGCTTGTTTCGAAACCTAACAACAGAGATCTGCCAAAAAGCAAAATTTGCGAAAGATAATCAATCGTTTAGAACAATGCAGCCGAATGGTAAAATAACAAGTGTGAGAAAAAAGACTAGCTGGTCCCAATAAGCCATTGGTAAATAAAATTTGCCTCACGTTAAGAAAAAAAAAGAAAGCACTGCCTCAGAAGATAAAAGTTTCTTTTAACCCATGTAGAAGAAAATCTTCATGCAAAAGAAACATTAAAATAAATTTTTTAAACACTTTATAACTGCACAATCCGCTTTAAATAATCATACTAATTTCCAAGCTATTTAAATAATCATTTTTAAATAAGTGAAAACTAAATAAAAACATCAATTAGAAAGAAAAATAAATTTAATAATTTTCTTTATAATCAAAACAGTAGTTTCTTTCAATATTTTACATGAAAGTGTATATTAAAACATAATTATTTAAAGGAACTGTTTTAACGGAGTTCCCACTTTTTCAACAAAGCAAAAATTAAGCACTTTTAAGTACTTTTTTCGAAAAAATTAAGTACTTTTTTGAAAAAATTAAGTACTTTTTTGAAAAAATTAAGTACTTTTTTGAAAAATTAAGAACTTTAAAAATAGCATGATTGTTCATCATCGAATATACATGTCTCCAGTGATAGTGCAAATTATTTACCACCCTAAAAAAATCAATAAATAAAAAAATTACAAAAAACAATTTTATTATAATGTGAACACTGATATAATTGTATGAATTTAACATGGCTCACCAAGGAAGTACCAGGCAATTTTTGTAAACACGGGTCGGGTTTTATTTCAAACATTTTCAGATATTTAAAAGTTAACGCCATTCAGATTGTAAAAGTTAACGTATGAAACTAATCTGCATTCCATTTTAAATTATTTCATTGAAATTGAAAAAATTGAGCAGAAAAATTGTTCCTGTCAACCATAGTGATGCTAAAAAACTAAAGACTTTTTAAAGCCTTGAACCAAAATTAAGTACTTTTAAGGGCCCTTATTCTCCAAAATAAAAATTAAGCAGTTTTTAAGGACTTTTAACCCTGTTTAAGGATCATCATCAACACTTATTAATACAATTGGATTACATACCAAACACATACACTACTAAAAACCACATTTTGAAATCACAATTAAAGATAATATACTAATTTCTAAAATAAAATATTGTTATACAGTCAAACTCCGCTATAGTGAACCTTCAAGGGACCGATATTTTGGTTCACTATAACCCGGAGCTCACTACATCTGTTACGCAGGCAATTTAATTAATGGTTCCATTACTCCTTTCTTTTATTACACAGTAATTAAATAAATTACTGAAATATATTATAGTAGCGAAAAATGTGTTATTTTTCATTGCTCTTCGTCTTGCTTACAAAGAAAAAATTAGTAATCTTAAGCTGATAAGCAATCCTCAACATCAGATATGGAAACATTTCCTGACTCTCAGATAATTTTTCCTGAATTTCTGTTATTCCGCTTTTTTAACCTGTCTAACCTGCCATTCAAGCACATAAAAGTAGTCTCCTAAAATTGCTTAGCAAATTCATCGACATTTGTCCAGATACTGGAAGATTGCAGCTTCTTTGAATGCTGAAGCACTTCAGTAATGCTTCTTCAACATCCTTGTGATCTGCTTTTCTCAACTTTTTTCTGCCATCTAAATTTTTTTCATGAGTAGAAATAATTAATTGCCTATTTTTCCACATGCTACAAGCTGCAGATTTGTAAAGTTTATATTCCCTGCAAATATCAGCTTGATTGCATTCATTTCAATTTTTCTGATTATGCCCATTTTATCATCAATGGAGAACGTTTTACGTTTACTGCTCGCCATAGTTAAATTTGAGACACTTTGTTTACAGCCTTTTTTAAACTGAACTGAGAGCAAAAAGGAGTTGAAATGAAGGCCTTATCAACACATATTAGTGTCCAACCCTTTGACCAATAATGAATAATTTACTCATTCCCTCTGACAGAAAATGCATATTAATCCCACTGAAACCTTACAGGTGCATTATCTGCCTGGGTTGGAAATATCTGCTTAGTTTGTTTAGGGATGGGAAAGTGAGATAAAAGAAGCTTATCGCTAAATTCCTCTCTATAGATGACTCTAAAAATCGGTATACGTATTTATTTTAAAGTAAAAATTTCAAAATTATTACAAAAAAATGAAGAAGAAAATCAGTCGAAGACAGAAAAAAGTTCATTATATCCAAATTCCTCACTTTTTGGTTCACTATATCCACAAAAAATAACATTATAAGTGTATAGCAAGGCACGGGATCAAACATTTCATTCACTATATCCGGGAGTTCACTATAAACCATGTTCACTATAGCGGGGTTTGACTGTATATGAATACTGGAACACACTCTTACATAATATGATACATATGCAGATTTTAAAATTCTGTGTAAAACAATATGGAAATTGTTATTGTTTTAAAAAGTAGATTTGAAAAATTTTTTACTTCCTAGAAATACATTAAGTTTAATTTATTTAAATTCAAACTATTTCTATAAAACTTACAGCTAAAGATACATATTGATTGTTTTTTAGTTTTATTCCATCACTTTACAATGTGCATAAATTAACAAAACCCTAGTGATTATCGAGATTGCTATAAAATACAGTTGGAAATTCTGAAAAAGTGAAAACATTTAAAAAGATTCCATAAAGAGTCACCTAAATGTCTGCTCGGCAGCTGTGAAATTAGAGCTTGAGAAGCTTTCGCACCATAAGGCTGAACATAACCATATTCATCTTCATGATATTCCACTAAACATAAATTAAGATAATTTTATGTCAAATGAATGTTATTTCAATAAAAGTATAGTTTAGGAAAATATTTTTTTTTTTAAATATCTAACAAAATCTGGGAAAATTTGACAAAATTTAGATTGAATTGTTTAAATTTCATTAAAATTGTCAATAGAAAAAACTACAAGAAATTTTTTTTTTATTGTGATTTTGTTTTGGGTGTCAATAAGATAAGAATAAAATATTTCCCCCCCCTTTTTTTAATACATTTTCATTGACTACAATGTTTTCAAATCTTTGACATACGAGGTGTGAGAAATAACTGGACTAATAGCTTTGTTAAAAACATTATTAGTTTATTAGTCCCCTCTTTCCTATCAATACAGTCCATTGTTCAAAACAGGTCATTAGATGATACCTTTAAGAAGTATTTTGCCACATTTGAAATCTTAATGATGTAAAATTGCTTTTTATATGAGTCTGCAGTACCGTACAAAAACCACAAAAATTTCATAAATCTTTGTCAAAACAAAGAGGATTTTTATGGAATTGAGGCATTTTTACGCAGATGGAAAAGGCATTTGTTACAGTATAGGTAGGAGCAGTTTGAGGAACTGTTATCAATCGTTGATACTCAAAAGTTCCAAGCATTCAACCCTCTGAACTGTTTCCAAATGCAAATAAAAATAAATTATTTTTCAGACTACTCATATAATTGAAGTAACTTCTCATATTATTCATTGTTCTTTTTCAAGAAATTGCTGTGTATGTTGCATGCCCATAGAAATAAGTGGAGGCTTGTCCAGTCAAGGATAAATCAAAGTTTTTTCCTTCATCCAAATATCCAAGAAAATCAGACATTTTGACCATACCTAAAATATTAATTTTATGTCATGTAATTTCTTTTTTTTTTTTTTAGTATATATGGTTTATGTCAATGTTAAACTACAAATTATTATTTTCTTTTTTTCATCGTGATTTCAAAGAAATATCAACTTGAAATTCGGCACAAACATTGCTTAAAAAAGAATTAAATATTTACTCTTTCAAAATATAAAATTTCTTAATTTTAAAATGTAAGTTTNGTCAATGTTAAACTACAAATTATTATTATTTTCTCTTTTTCATCGTGATTTCAAAGAAATATCATCTTGAAATTCGGCACAAACATTGCTTAAAAAAGAATTAAATATTTACTCTTTCAAAATATAAAATTTCTTAATTTTAAAATGTAAGTTTTATTAAAAAATATTTTTAAAAATAATTTGACCATGTTATTTTAAATAGTCTAATTAAAAACAGAACAAAATTTGACTCCCTCGGTCAAATAGTTTGAGTTACAGCTGTTTAAAAATTATGAAATTGGAAATAATTTAGAAATTTTCAAAGTTTTAAAACTCAGAACATAATAATTCAAAAAATGGCAGCTTTGTGAAATGGTAACTAAAAGGCGGAAAGGGAAGAAATTTTTACTTACAAAAGGCTGAAGATCTCATCTTGTATATATAAAATAACAAACAATGAGGTCATATTCACAAAATTTGTATACATAATTATTTTATAATAAAGAAAATGAAATACCAATTTTTTATTAATTGCAAGCATGTTCTTAAAAAAAATTTTGTGAACTAAAAAAAAAAAAAAATAAATGAAAAGAGATAAAATAAAATTTACAATTTCCAAATCTTCCATCATCATCTTCTTCGGAATTTTGGAAATTTAAGCTTTTACTTGGACCAGCCATTTGATCATATATCCTTAAAATAAAAGATGACAAACATTAATATATTATATTTATCTATTAAGGGTCATAAAACTTCATTAATAACATATTTAGAGCTTAGAAATATACATGGGCCTTCTCGTTTTCTTGTAATTCAGTAATGGCTATTATAGCTTAAAGCAGTGAAATCTTTTGATCATATCACTCGACTTTAGAACTTATTCAATCATATTGGTTTTAGTCTCAAAGTAGTACGAATATTCAAATAGATACCTAAAAGGATGGATTGATGAGAACTTTTGCAATATTACGAAAAACTTATCTCTTTTTGTAATCCCTGTGACACGGCTTTATAGTAAAAAAAAAATTATCATTAGATTTATCAGCTATAACTGTGCCAATCTAATATGAAAAGCTGATGACAAAGGAATTCAATCGCAAAAATTATTAAGAGCTTCATGCTCTAGGCACATCATCAAATAATGCTGATAGCAACTATAACAATGAAACCATCAGAGCAATTTGTAAACAAATATGAGAATACACTAAAAAAGAGAATTAAATGCAAATTAAAGAAAGATAAATCTTATCTGATACACATGCCCGTATTACAGCAAATGTAATTCAGAAGAATTGCAGCGTATTGGTTAGTTTGAAAACAAATTAGGTGTGTTATAAACATTCAGTTTCATAAAATGAAAAGCTGTTTTTCAGTTTATTTTTAGAAAAAATCTATAATTATAATGTTTTAGAAACTCAATTGTCTGAACAAGTTTTAGCAAAACAAAAAAAGTCTCAAAGTTTCATTTACTGAGACATTTTTGCTACGTAACAGTAAAAAAAATCAACGGAATTCCAATCTTTGACCATATTTATGGATTTTAGATACCTAGTTTGGCTCTACTCTCAGAAAGTTTACAAAATACACTTTCGCAATCAAAGTTTAAGAAAAAAATATATATAATAAGAAAGTTAGAAAAATTAAAACAGCATTCCGTACTTTTCACGAATACTTAGTGAGTTTCACGATATTATGCAAAACGATATAAATTATTTTTTACACCTTATAAGCACAAGTGCATCAAATATAAAACTGAAATGTAAACTTTGAACAGGAAATTTACTTGATAGCCTATTTCTTCTCATTGTTATTTCTTCTGAGCTTCTGAGTTATGAAAATAAACTAATTTAAGGCTTTACTACCAGCGTATTTGTTTTCTAGAGCAGCAGTCTTCGTATAGGCAGAATTGAGTAGCTAGAAGCTTAATTTGTAAATAAAGTGATAATTTCATTGTTAAATGATAATTTTTTGAATTAACGAAATATATTGACTAGTTTCTTTCTAAATATTTCAAAAGTGAATTACCAGAACATGTGAAATGCTTTAACTAACAGAATTAAGTTTTGATTTTTTAAGATTTTATGCCAAACTTATCACGCTAAAGGTTAGACTTAAAGATTCTTTTACTTTCTATGTAAAAATTATTTTCTAATTTAGTCGAACTGAAATTTGCACATTATGAGGGGGATATATTTGTTTCCATGACCACTTATCTAGTTTTTAGATAAGTAACGCTGTTGGAGATACGCGTTATCTCTTACTTTCAGATAACAGCTAGGTGCAAATAAATCCGAAACTTTTTTCTTCCTTTTGAGCTTTTGTAACGTCACGTTGTTGTTTGTTATGGAAATTCATAACAAATGAGTAACAGTAAAAGTACCGGTGTCAGCTATGTCCAAGTCATTCAAGTTCGTATAATAGTGTACATTCAATTATAAAATCTTCATCATACAATGCAATTATCATATAGTAAGAAAGATGTATAAGTAGACAATTTTTTCATTTTGTTCTGATTGGAGAGAAAAATCTTATTGTTTCTTACGTTAACTTAATGATTTCATTCGTCACTGTTTAAATAAAAATTTAGGATAGTTTTCTGGATATTGAATGGAGAATCAATGTCACATTCATTTTTCATTAATGAAGTGATTCTTTATGTTGTATCTTTTTATATATCATCTTACTGATGTGTCCTATTTTTTAGAATGATTACTGAGCAGTATATGTACATAGCTTACATTTTGTTTTATTTATTATTTTTACATTTTCAGTCTAGAGCATAATAAAAGTATTTATAAGAGAAGATATCTCATCCACCATTTATTAGTGTTGATATGAGATAAATAAAATAATGTCTTGGTTAATACGTGTGATAGCTAGTGAAATTTATGATGCATCCTACAATGTTCTATTTGATTCTATCAAACTTCACTTTAAATGTGAAAGCATAAATTGATAACAATGCATTAAACATTTGATCTTGTATTGGCACATTTTTATAAAAATATGAGTAACATTATTAATAGCTTTAATATTGTGATTCATATTTTTTCAATTGATTTTAAATATTTAAGTAAACAGAAAACATTAAAAAACTGGGAGATTTTACATATGAAGGGTTTATATTTAGTTAATTATTTGCCAAAAAGAAGGGGGAAAAAACTAGTCTTAACATGTAACATATCTTGAAATTAATCATTGTATTTCAATTTGTTTTTTTTTAGTGTGATTTAATCTTTCATAAATTCTTATTTCTGTTTATAATATCCAATACTATTTTCTATAATTATGTACGTTTTGAAAATTTAAAACTATTTTCCTAACTAAAAAATACTTATTAGAAATATATTTTTATTTTCAAAATTTCATGAAGTTTTACCTAATTTATTTTATAGAATTTATCACGCAAAACAGTCTGCTATTACTGTTTTTACTGCAGATAAATTATGTAAATATATTATTAATTAATTATGTAAAAATAATACTTTTAATACGTATAGATCTTTCTCTGATCCATATGTGTGGTTTTAAACAATTACACTCTTACTTCTGAATGTCTTTTTTTTTTAAAAAAAAAGTAAAAGAGATTACCTACTAATTGTTGTTCTTCCCAAATTCAACCTATTGATATCACAAAATAAAAGATCATACCATACACATGCCTTACTATCCTTTTATAATAATATTTCTGTGCTGTGTTTTATTGTTTTAAAGTTGAGTCTTTCAAACCTGTCGAGTTTTTAGATTTGTATTTTTCCATACTCATTGAAAACAAAAATTTTAAAAAAAATACATTCAGTCAGCAGAAGATAGTGAAAGTGCAAAAAAAACGAAAGAAAAATTCTTACTTACTACTCCAGTCATCCAGGTTTTTTTTTTCTTCCTTTGATTGATTTTTATTTTCTTAATTTTTTTCTGCAATTTGTTTAGTATTGTTGTTTTTCTTTTTGAAAACTAGTTTTGCAGACTTTTGAGAGCTTTCCTGTGAACAATTTACTATTAAACTTGAGAGCCTGCATTTGTTTTAAGCATGTTCATCAGTATACTAAGCTTTTTTTTTTGTTAATAAGATTATTAAAAAAAAGAAGCTATTAGTGAAGAATTTTATCGAAAAAAAAAGCATTTATGAATTTTGTATAGACTAAAATATTTTTTTTTAAAAATTTACAAATGAATCTTTAGCAGTGATTTTTTTTTCTAACTTTCTTTTCCAAATCTATTTTAAGTAATGCTTTGAAATTCTATTGAATGCATCAATGAAGCCGCAATGCAATGTTTTTGTTTTTAAAAAAGTGAGAGGGTTATTGTAAATAAACAATAATAATAGCAACAAATAAGTTTTTTATACTTCTGAGTGTTTCTAAGCAGTGTTGGCATGATTAAAGTTGCAATTTAAATCAACTAAGATTTTTTTTAAATATATTATTGATTTAAACCAATTGGTTTTTTAATAATTCATTAAGCCAAAAATATTTTTCTAAATATATTCTTTAGTAGGGGTGCTCAACCTGCGGCCCGCAGGCCAAATGCGGCCCGCGGCAACAATCTGAACAAAATGAAAAAAAAAAAAATTAATATTTGTTTTTGAAAAATAATAAAAAAAATTCGGTAATTTACATTTACACTTTTGAGTTTTTGACGCACCCAATCTCAATCAATGTAGTTTTTTTTATGGTTAACGCTACGGATTTCAGCATAGTTTTAAAAATCCCAATATTATTAATACATCATTATTACGATTTACGAATTTTAATTACCACTTTTGACGCTTTTCGTATGTGCCGATTCCAATGNTCGGTAATTTAAATGTACACTTTTAAGTTTTTGACGCAACCAATCTCAATCAATGTAGTTTTTTGATGGTTAACGCTACGGATTTCAGCATAGTTTTAAAAATCCCAATATTATTAATACATCATTATTACGATTTACGAATTTTAATTACCACTTTTGACGCTTTTCGTATGTGCCGATTCCAATGACTTTTCGGTAGTTAATGCTACCCATTTTCAAGTAGTTTCTGAAATAGCGATTTTTGAAAGTTATGAAACGCTTTATTTGTGCAAACTTCATGGAAAATCTAAAGGACTTTAGATCCTATTTTCAACAGTTATTGCTGCACATTTCCGCCCGTTTTTTAAAACTTTGATATTTTAGCACGATATTATTACGAATCGCGAGTAAAGAATCGCTCATTTAGATAACCATTTTTTGACATGGCTTATTTGTAACGATTTTATCGCAAATCAAATTATTTTTCTATCGTTATTTTAGAAATTATTACTACCCATTTCTACAAGGTTTTGAAAGTACCGATATTTTTTTATACCCTATTGCAGCATTTTAATTTCAAATCCCGCATTTTATTGTTTTAGTAGTTATTATGTTTTCCCCGTGATTGCACATTATGATATTTTTAATACTATGTTTTGAATCGCGCATTAAAATAATTATTTTTTACGTGCTCTGTTTGTGCCGATTTTATCATTTGCGTTGTACTGATTTTAACACGCATTTTTAAAGAGGTTTTTCGAGCGGGTTTATTCTTCTTTCCCGTTATTGCTGCATTTTTATTTGTGATTTAGAATATACCTGATATTTTCACACAATATTACAACTCGTGAAATTCGATTCAGTTTTAATTTTTTTTCATAACTTAAAAAGTAATTGCGTATCTTAGCCAAATCAACACCTTCCCAGGAAAAAGAAAACGAGGTGTGCTTATATTAAACGCGGTCCGTTTTGCAAAAAAAATAATAATTCAAAACACGGCATAATTCTTTAGTTCCATGAACACGTGCAAGTTTAACAACACACATCGAACCTATTCTTTTTGTTGTCACATGTAATTTAAGAGTCATACATCGTAATTTGTATTTACGCTATCTGAAAATTGCGCATCGCATTTCGTATTAACATTAATGAGATTTAAAAATAATCCTTCGTATTTACGGGATTTAAAATCACATATCGTGATTCGTGTTCTGGCGTTTAAAATATCATCCATTGCGACTTTTCTCGCAATTCATATGCATGCGTTTTAGAATCCATATATCGCAATTCATATTCATGCATTTTAAAAATCAAGTGTTGTGAGTAGTCCTTTCGCAATTTAAAAGCCACACGATTGGTTTCACGCGATTTGAAAAACAACCATCCAGTTTTTTATTTACGCAATTTAAAAATCACACATGGCAATTCGTATTCAAGCAATTAAAAAATAACACATAGCAATTCGTATTCAAGCAATTAAAAAATAACACATCGCTATTTGTATTTCCGCGATTTAAAAACCCAGAAAGGAAGAACACCATCTAGGACAAATTCCAAAACTGATTATGTTATTTGCTCTAAGTTTAATACTACCCACAACAACAGCTTCTGTCGAAAGACTGTTTTCCAGAATGAATTTGGCCTGTTCAAAATTACAGAGTAGTCTTTAAATACAATCATTACATTTTCATTTAATGGCTCAAAAAATATCACATGATCAAGTAGATAAAATTATCACAATATTCAAAAATTTTGCAAATTACAGTATAACCATTAAGAAATTTTTTAAACCATTTTCTACCTTCTTGGAGCATTTTATATCATTTATGATTATATGCTGGGAAATGATTTGTATATCATTAAATTTTAACTGTATAAAAAATTTAATCAAGATAAGTTTCGTAAAGTAATGTAAATTTTATTGATTGTTAATTGATTGTGTATTAATTGTAAATAGTAAGTGTCATGTTAAAAATATATTCGTCATAAAAAGTTGTAAACAAGTATCTTAATAGTTTTTTATTATTAAGGAATATAGTTCCTTAAAATTTAATGTGTTTTCTTTCTTTCTTTTTCTTCCCTCTCTCAGCCTCTTATTAATTTAAAATGAAAATGTCTGAAAGTTAAAGTACATTCCCTAATAAATGTTAAATCTTACTTTACACTTAAGGGGTTTTGTTTCAGTTTTAATCATTTTTAACCCTATAAACTTTCTTTAAATCAAAGTATTTAACTTGAATTTATATTAATAACTAGAATATTTATTTATTTCAAATTTAATTCTATGAAGAAAAAAAATTAAGGTTAAAATTTATGTTTAAATGGACTTTTGTATTTTGTAATGTGATTAAAAAAATTTCAATTTTTCCATAGTTTTTTAATTATTTCAATTTATCTAAATTTTTTCCGATAAATTGATTCTGATTTTCGAATTCTGTTTTCCTTCTTAAGTAATCAGTTTTGCATTTTCTAATTTTAAACGTTTTAAAGTATTGTATTTTCTGCAAAGAGATTACAAGGTTAACCGACAAAAAGAATTTAGTGTTATATAAACAATGATGTTTATATAACAATCACCACCAACAATTGCTTTCAATATGTCGGTCTAAACACTTTGGCATGCGGCCCTTCATTGGTCAATCTGCTGTGCATGTGGCCCTACACTGAAAAAGGTTGTGCACCCCTATTTTTTAGGGTGTGATTTTTTTTAAAGTTTAATTTAATTGATAATGAAAGTTTTATCCAAAGAAATACTAGTAATAGGGTTAATTATGTTTTTTTTTAAATAAACAAATAAATAAAATTACAAACTAAAAGTGGAAAAAAGTAATGTTAAGCTGTTCAATTATAATTTTTCTATCTAATTACATTTGGTAATTTTGCATTATTTTTTAATGCATCAATACTCTGAAAGATTTAGCCTTTGATTTTTTTTAAAAAAATACTTGTTTTGTAGCTCTATTGTTTTGAGTCATAAATTAATGATATTTGTATAATTATCAAAGCTATAACCATGACTATTCCAAAATTTCCAGATTTTGGGTATTTTCTCAGGATAGTGGTAAACACCCGTATAAAAATACCGTATCCTTTGGGTATTTACCTGACCCATACTTGTATGTAATGTGATAGAAGTCTTTAAACTTTTTAGTCCAAGAAGAATACTTCATAAAAGGGTCATACATTATGAATACTACATCTAAAAAGGATTCATGAGGAACAGGTTCATTCCCATCTATAGCTAAAGATATTTAAAAGAAATATACTCCTTCTGCATAATTCTCGAATGGTTTGAAGCATTTTCCAAAACAATTTGATCATTTTGCATCACACTTTGACTAATTTGCCCAATAACTAACTTATCAGTTACTGTGCTAAAATATAATTAAAACAAACTTTAAAACATCAAATACCTACCATATCTATGCCCATTATTGAGTCTAATAGGCCCATTTTGATCCATTGTTTGGAGAGCCTAAGAGGAACTGAAAAATGTTAAAAAAGTAAAATGTTTGGTAGCTATTTATCACACTTGTTTTTTTTGTAATGCCATCATTTTATTTATGATGTTGAACAAAAAATTTTGTAAATTTTTTGCATATTACCAATAAGTGCAATGCCTTAGTCTGAAAAATTAATAGCTTTAAGGATGGTTAAATTTTTTAAGCAGTAAAAATTATAAGAAAAATGTTTAATGCAACAAATCTAAACAGTGCAAGACAAAAATGAAAGTGGCTAAATAAAAAGGAAAGATCTATGGTATCTGAAGTTTTGTCTTTGTAGGTCCTGTATTTATCTCAGGTAGAACTTTATTTAGTATGAGGTTTATTGCTACTTTATCCTAATCATTTTGTTAAATAATATAAAGTATGAATAGTTCCTTTTCTGAAATCTTTAACTCATCCATGGTGTATTAATTAATTTAATTAATTTTTTTATCTTTCATTAAATTCTGCTTAAGAACCTGTATTAAATCGATTGATATATTCATAAAATTGTTCGTGTGGTATTTTTTTAAAGTGACTTCGCTCCTTGGGGGCTTTTTTTTTTTTTTAGTGTTGCCCTTTTGGTGCCTTTTTTTTTCTATGCTCTTTTTTCTTCTTCTGCATTTAATAACACGGCTATGCAAAATCATAAACAAAATTCTAATTCCTGACTTTTGCATCAATTTTTCAAAACCTTAAAAATGAATTATTTCATTTAAAAGTGTAACAGTGGATTAATAAAAAAAGAGGAAGGGATACAGCCTAACAGAATATTCAGCTAAATTGGCAAGTGTCCCAATGCATCCCTAGCAGTAAGCGTTTAAAATAAATAATTCATAAGTATTGGATATGCCCTAATTGCAGAACATCCAACTGCAAGTGTAGTGCAACATATTAAACAATTTGTGCAAATTTTTTGAATTTTGCAATTTTTAAGGAAAGTAAAAAGAGAACACATAGTTTTAAGTACGCTCTCAATTCACAGAAGTGCAATGTTCAAAAAAAGATGATTAACTCTAATTGTTGGGAATTATTTTGAAAATATAGTAACTTTTCTTAAAAAAGTTTTAAATATTATTTTTTGTGACCTTTTCCTTATCTACTATATAAATTAATATTTTTTTTCCACTTGTACACAGGGCATTCTAGCAACTTTTCTCTACTTTCTCCTTCACATTTGTTTAGAGCTAGTATGGTTCCAAATACAATTAAATTTAATTAAAATGGAATAAGAAAATATAACATTTATTTATTTTTATTTTTTGAAAGTGTATGGTCTAAATTTACCTTTAAAAGAATTTCATTTGACTCAGACCTGAGGTACTACTATTATAGTTTATATTTACTTTTTTAAATTATTAAACAATTAAAATTTTGTTTTTTGTGTGAATTTTAAATAGTTTTAGCTGTTTAAACTTTAATTTAAATATCCTTTCAGAATTCATTTGAAATGACAGATCCTCGCCATGACTATTCTCCATCCTTTGGACAGATGGCTGATAAACCTCTCTTTGGAGTTTCCAAATGGCAAGTAAGTCTGCCCTAAGCATCTTCATTAAATTTTTAGAACTGATTGTGATTACCAACTGATAGTTAGTTCATCTAGTGTAACTATCTTTCTATGAAAGCTGAAGATAGCATTTTCATCTCATATATCTAGGTTTCATACCAGTATGGTGACAATTGTCTCCAAATCATCAACAACAAATTGACCAATATCATATGCATGAGTGACAGTTTTATCAACAAATAATGTCATTAAATATTAAGTACCAAATTACCATTAAAAATTAAATACTAAATATTAAATATATTTTTATGACTTTTTATTCTGATGTAAAAAGATTCAATATTTATTTTCTCATATTAAAAAATAACTACTGTAAGAAATTTGCTTCTGACAATAATCAGTTTTAAATGCACAAAATTTTAACTTTTTGACAAATATGTGCATTTCTCAATTTATTTTAAGTGTTAAAAAATGCTATGACATTACAAAGTCACAATGTTAGAAACTATTTGGGAGCCCATAGTAATAACTGTGGGAAAAGTGATAGTTAAAAGCACATGCTTTTATGGTAAAATTGTCTGAAATCAGCAGTGAAATTAGTGAGGTTGCTTTTACAAATGCTTAATTCAACATTTTCGTATTATAAATAATACCATATTTGAAAAAAAATGGATTTTTAATTTCTATGGATACAATTAACTGACAAAAAAAGAAATCTAAAAACTATATAGAATTTACAATGGAATCATTACACATTAAGTTTGCTATAATATTGTATAAAAACAGGATTTTAAAGCCATATAGAGTTTAGATTGTTAGAATGTTTTGAATTGAAAATTTAACTTTTAAAAATATGTTTAAATAGAGCTCTTGTAATGTGCTCGACATGAAATTGAAATCTTGGCATCATTTGAGTGACCAGAGTGATCAAACTACTATTTCTTTATTTTTAGCAGCAGCACTCGATACATGTATCATTGTATGTTGATACATGCATTGATACATGTATACGCTGGAGAGTGAAAACACTCCACACAAGCATACTAAGAGAATAAACATAAATTACTAATATCCAATTAAAAAAACATTACAGTATTGAAAACATTAGAACATAGAAAAAGTATTTTAAAAAATATATATTAAAAACATTAAAAAAAAAAAGAATGCCATTCAGTTAGCAGGGATTGTAATAACTCAAGTGCCCTCAAGTATCTGTCGTAGTTGTTTTCTACCACTGCTCGGCAAACCCCCAGTTGCTCAGCATTCATCAGGGCGTCCTCCTTGCACAGAATGCAATTTGGGTAAAGAGGATACTTAAGTCTGTAGTGGTGAGCAGCAAGTGCTAAAGGTCGTCAACCTAAACTCAGTAACCACATTCCGTCTTGAGTGATCTGGGATTCTATGTAGACTTTCCTTTCAAGTCTTACCACCAATTTGTTCATTTAAATTATTCTCATAGTCCTTATTGATGTTATTTTTAATTCTTCTGTTTATAAATAAATAATGTATTTCTCTCTCGAAGCACTGCAAGATACCATTTTCAGCTAGGACATCAGCCATCTCATTTCCAAATATATTACAATAGTGTCATCTCATTCTCATATATGATAAAACTATAGATGCCCCTCCTTAGGCATAGATGTGATGTTATGTGCAATCATTGATAAGTGACTTTTAATGTGTGCATAATTTGTGTAGCTTTAACTTTTTAAAATTTTTTTTTTTGCCTTGTTATATTTTTGGTCACTAAATGATTACCTTAGTGTAGAAGTGCACAACCAGCGGGCCACGTGTGGCCCGCCAACCCTAAATGTGCGGCCCACTGCCGCAATATGAACAAAATGAAAAAAAGAAAATAATTAAATGTTTTTTTTTTTTTTTTCGGATATTTGAAATAATGCATTTAAGTTTTTGACGCACCCAATCTCAATCAATGTAGCTTTTCAACGGTTAACGCTACGAATTAGCACATAGTTTTACAAATCCCAATATTTTTAATACGTCACTATTACAATATACGAATTTTAGTTATCACTTATGACGCTCTTCGCCTGTGCCGATTTCATCGTAAATCCAATGACTTTTCAGTAGTTTTTTCTACCCATTCTCACGTAGTTTCTGAAATTTCGATTTTTGAAAGTTATAAAACTCTTCATTTGTGCAAACTTCATGGGAAATCTAAATGACTTTTAATCCCTTTTTTGGCAGTTATTGCTACGTATTTCCATGTGTTCTTATAATTTCGATATTTCAGTACGAATCGCGAGTAAAGAATCGCTTATGTAGCAATTTTTTGACGTGGTTTATTTGTACTGATTTTATTGTAAACCTAATTATTTTTCAATCGTTAATTTGGCAATTATTGTTACACATTTCTACAAGATTTTAAAAGTCTCTTTATTTTCGATACGCTATTGTGACTTTAATTTCGAATCCCACCTTTAAATGCATAAATTTTTGACGCAATTTATTTAAGCTAATTTCATCATAAATATAAAGGGATTTTCATATTTTTTTTGGTAGTTACTACAATGCTTTTCCCTGTGATAAAAAAAAACTGATATTTTTGACTGCACATGAGTTTGGAATCACTCATTAAAATAATAACTTTTTACGTGCCATATTTGTAACGATTTTAACATAAATATAGGAGGTTTTTCGAACGTGTTTCTTTTTCTCTTTCCTGTTATTGCTGAATTTTTTCTTGTGATTTAGAATATCCTGATATTTTAACACCATATTATAACTCATGAAATTAGATTCTATTATAAATTTTTTGTAGCATAAAAAGTAATTACGTATCTTAACAAAATCGATACCTTCCTGAAGAAAAATGAAAATAAAAAACCAAAAAACGTTAAAGAAAAACAAAAAAAAACCCGAGATGTTTACATTTATATTAAACCCGGCCCCTTTTGCAAAAAATAATTCAAAACTCGTGCATATGCAAATTGTCCCATGAACATGTGCAAGTTTAAGAACACACACCCAAACTATTTTTTGTTGTCACATGATTTAAATATCACATATTGCGATTCGTATTTACACGTTTTAAAAATCGTATGTTTTGATCTTTTTTGTAATTAAAAAGACACTCATCATAATTCATGTTTTCGAGATTTTCAAATTGAACATAATTGGACATAGTAATGCGTATTTATGCGATCTTAAAATTGGACGTTGCATTAACATTAACGAGATTTAAAAATCATTTATCGCGATTCATATTAACGAGATTTAAAATCGCGATTCATGTTCTGGCTTTTAAAATATCATACATTGTTATTCTTCTCGCAATTCAAAAATCATACACCGCGATTCATATTAACGAGATTTAAAAGCGCGATTCGTGTTCTGGCTTTTAAAATATCATACATTGTTATTCTTCTCGCAATTCAAAAATCATACATCGCGATTCATATTTCTGGGATTTAAAAACCACATATCGTGTCACATAATTCACTCATTTTAAAAATCATACGTTGTGAGTCATCTTTTCGCAATTTAAAAACCACGTATCTTGATTCGTATTCACGCGATTTGAGAACGACGCATTGCGTTTCTTATTTACAAAATTTAAAAATCACTCATAGCAATTAGTATTCAAGCAATTTAAAAATAACAAATTGCTATTTGTATTCACATGATTTAAAAATCGGGAAAGGAATAACACCTTCTAGGACAGATTCCAAAACTGATTAAGTTATTTGCCCTAAGTTTAATACCAGCCACAACAACAGCTTCTGTCTAAAGACTGTTTTCCAGAATGAATTTTGCCTGTTTAAAATTACAGAGCAGTCTTTAAAGAAAATTATTAAATTTTCATTTAATGGCTCAAAAAAGCTATCACATGATCGAGTAGATAAAATTATCACAATATTTAAGAGTTTTGCAAATTACAGAATAACCATTAAGAAATTTTTTAAACCATTTTCTAAGTACTTAGACCATTTTATATTAGTGATACTATGCTGGGAAATGATTTGTATATCATTAAATTTTAACTTTAAAAAATTGTTTCGAAAAGTGCCGTAAATTTTATTAATTATTAATATATGTTTGTATTAATTGTAAATGTTATGTTAAAAAAATATTCGTCGTAAAATGTTGTAAACAAGTATCTTTATAATTTTTTATTATTAAGGAAAATAGTTCCTTCAAAATTCATGCTTTCTTTCTTTCTTTCTTTTTCTTCCCTCTCTCCGCCCCTGCCTCTTATAACTAATTTGAAATAACTATTATAAAGTTAAAGACTATTCCCTACTAAATGCTAAATCTTATTTTCCGCCGAAGAGGTTTTGTTTTAATTTTAATGATTTTTAACCCTATAAACTCTCTTTAAATCAAAGTATTTAACTTGTATTTATTTTAATAACTAGAATATTAATTTATTTTTAAATTTAATTCTATGAACAAATTTTATAATGTTAAAATTTATGTTTAAATTTTTTTCTGATAAATTGATTCTAATTTTCCTTAAGTAATCAGTTTTACAGTTTCTAATTTTCAGCATTTAAAAGTCTTTAATTTTATGCAAAGATAATACAAGGTTAATTGACAAAAAGTATTTAGTGCCTAGAACAATGATGTTTATATAACAATTACTACCTACAAGTGCTGTCAATATGCCTATCTTAATACTTTGGCATGTTGCCCTTCATTGGTCAATCTGCTGTGCATGTGGCCCTTCACTCAAAAAGGTTGTGCACCCCTACCTTAGTGATATTTTCATACCACTATATTTTCATTGTTGATATGAACCCGACATATTTTCTAAACAGTGACAAAATGACTGTGAAATACCCTTAAATATTATTCTAAAAAAATTGCCGCTTTTTTTTTTTTTTTTTTTTTTCTTTTGAAAAAAAAAAGACACAACTGACAAGTTTATCCCATGATTAGTGATCATATTTACAGTTAATTTAATGAGTTTGCACCTTTTTTGTTGAAAGTAGCTAACCGCAGGAGACTATTTTTTTTACTGCCATTAAAATTTAATGATATTTTTATGTAATTAGTTTTTATTTTATTGTAATTATTTTTATATTAATTAATAACAATCAACATGTTTTTTATTTAAAAGGAAATTATTTAGATTTTAACACAAATTCCAATTTTTGGAGAAATAATCTAATTCTTTCTTTATTTATAATTTTTTTTTTTATTTATATTGCCTTTTTTTTAAAATTATTACTGTATATACCGGCGCATAACGCGCCCTGGCGTATAACGTGCCCCGGCGTATAATGCGCACCCGTAATTTCTAATAACTTTTTTTAAATTTTAAGATATACTCTTCGGATAACGCGCATGAAAATTTGGATTGTACATGTGCAATATCTCGTCTAGTATCTATAGAAAACCAGAAAGCCTTTCAGTGTGGGACATGTTTAGATCCCACCTTACAGATAATGCAAAAAAAAATTGTTGAAAGAATGTAACACCGATGTGGCAGTTATTACGGGCGGATTGACACCATTAGTTCAGCCATTGGACNTAAAAAATTTTTAGTTAGCTTGGTAACTTTCGTAAAGCCCTGTATACGCTCTTAAGCGAAGCGAAGCTTAACCCCGACCCGCCTCCGAATGGAGGCACCCGGGGATACTGGTGGCTCGATGTGCAAAAACGTGACTACTCAATACAAAGAGAACTCAGAAAAGTGCTTGGCAACGAGAATCGGCGTCACATATCGTCGACGGGTGGCCCCCGTACCGAAGTCTCCGCCAGAAAAGGGGGTGGAGCACGGGTGAAATTGAAACGAGTCCAAAAAGAAAGGGGTTCGTATGTAAAACGCAAGGTGTTTGGTACCTAGTCGAGGTGTCGACCCCGCAGAGCAGCAACCGCAACCCACTCGACTCGTCCTCCTCCTAAAAGGCTGCAAAAATTNACGGGTAAAATTGAAACAAGTCCAAAAAGAAAGGGGTTCGTATGTAAAACGCAAGGTGTCTGGTACCTAGTCGAGGTGTCGACCCCGCAGAGCAGCAACCGCAACCCACTCGACTCGTCCTCCTCCTAAAAGGCTGCAAAAATTTATTAAGAGCAAACATGTTACAGAAGTAGATCAAAAAAGATACAAACAACAAAAGAGGAACAGGTACCAACAATTGCGGTCAGGAGACAGATGTAAAGAAGATTCGATACAAAACAGTGAGGTTTACAATAGAGACAGGTGATGACAAATCAAAGAAAGCAGGTGAAAAGAAAACACATAATTCACAATAACCATTGATATGTATTTACAAATGCAGTGTGTTGACAATGAAAAGATGAACGATGAAAAGCAAAGTAAAGATGTCGCATATATTCGACAAGAGGTGTTCAAATGCTGATACAGTCAAAGCTTAAAGGCTATCATCAGTATGAGGTATACAACAGTAAGTACATGTAATTGAGAGTTCGGTCATAGGACAGATGGAAAGAAGCCAAAGTATCACATAGAACACAATAACATTAATTGTAAATTTACAGATGCAGTGTGTTGACGATTTTAAGGAGAACAGATGTAGAGATGTTGGATGTTTCACATATTCGAAAGGTGTATATATACAGATGCTGTTTATAATTAAGGCCATCACCAATTTAAGAAATATGGCGATGAATACATATACTAGAGAGTTCGTAAAGAGAACAGATGGAAAGAAGCCACATTATACATATTTCACAATAACATTAATAAAGAATTTACAGATGCAGTGTATTTACAATGTCAAAGAAAACAGATGTAAAGATGTCACATATTTTACAAAGTCGAAAATTATGTATATACGGGTGCAATTTATATTTACAGGCTATCATCGGTGTAAGATATACGGCAGTAAAGTTATATACAAAATATTTTGGTCAGTGGACAGATGAAAAGAAATTCCCACACAGAGACTCGAGAAGAAGGGTAGTTATTTCTGGCATTTAAGATGTTTAAGATATTTAAGACTTAGATGGGCTCAAATTAACTAGGTGTGTACAAAATTTCAGGTGTATTTCTTTCAAAATGTTCTCTTATGATTTCAATGATGCCCTGTTTGATGCGTTCCTGTTTCCAACTCTGGGTTAGTAAATCAAAGGTGAGGTAAGTTGGAAAAAAGCGATTTCTATGGATTTGAAAGTTAGGGCATTTTATAAGGATGTGTTCAAGATTATCAATTGTTCCGCAGGTTATACAGTTAGGGTTTTTCCCATGAAATCTTGCCTGATATTCGCGTTGAGTGCCATGGTTTGTTAANGTGTATTTTTTTCAAAATGTTCTCTTATGATTTCAATGATGCCCTGTTTGATGCGTTCCTGTTTCCAACTCTGGGTTAGTAAATCAAAGGTGAGGTAAATTGGAAAAAAGCGATTTCTATGGGTTTGAAAATTAGGGCATTTTATAAGAATGTGTTCAAGATTATCAATTGTTCCGCAGGTTATACAGTTAGGGTTTTTCCAATATACGCTCTTAAGAAGTTTGTTGTATTTTCTTTCTCATGATAAAGTTTTTGTCATTTATTACTTATTAAATGTTTTAAAAAGTAAATTGTATGAATTGTATCCTCTTTTTTTTCGTTCTAGGATCGTGTTATAAATACTACATCTGCAGTTTTCACATCACTTGTTGTAGGGGTAAGATTTTTCTGAATAAATTTTATTATTCAGTATATTCATATTATCATTTGTACATAAATTAGGGTACTTTTTTTTAACTAAGTGCAAGTAAATTCAGAAATTTTTATTTTATTTATTTATTTTTAGTGAGGAATGTCCATTTTGTTTTGTGTTTAAAAAAAACAAACATAATTAAAAAAAGTTGAATTTACCTCTATGCCTTTGCACTAAAGTACATAAATTAATATATTTATGTAACATATTTTATAATTTTCTTAAAATGTAGGATATCCGATTTTACAGTATATTGACTTTGTAAATAGGCATGGTATATATCATCATTTTAGTAATTTTTTCTCTCTTTTCTGTAGCATGAAAATAACAAGTTATGCTGCATTTAATATTTCTTAAACATTTTTTTTTTTTACTTTCTTTTTAACATTCCATCTGCTAAAGTTTGAATATTCTATCATTGAGTGCTGTAGCTTGTATAAGATTTCTTAACAGATATCACCTTTAAGTAGCATTGTTTACGCATTTATATTTTGTTCCAGGTTATGTATACACTTTTAGTATGAAATGTAAAGTTGACTTATTTTAATATGAACCCTAAGAGTTCCTTAAAATATTCAAATTGCCAAGAACATGATTTCCCCCTTTTCGCTTTTTTTTTAGCATTCATTGAATAAGTATCATGTAATCTAACACTCTTTGTTGTGTGCTTTGCATTTCAAAATTATGCTAATACAGTTTTAGAGTTATCAATAAATTCATGATTGTGTTTTGCTCTTCTAAAAATACTCTACCTGTAAAGACAAAAGAAAGGTTGTATCTGAATATAAAGTCATTTAAATGAATTTCCTACAAACAAAGGAAAGAAATTTCCAGATTAATGAGAATAAATGTCAGTTCAGTTTGAAAACTTACCTTTGTGTGATCCTTTAAAAATTTTATTTTCGAAATCAGGATTTCCTCTACATCATCAAATTATAAGGAAATTTGAGTGAATAATAAAATAATGACATAGAAAGTTCTAGAGATGTTTCCATCTTCAAACTAAAAAGTATGTCCAAAAAGTACTGAAGTGGTCTAGCGAAATATGTTCAAGGCGTTTTCGGAGAGTATGAACACTTCACCGATAGCAGCGAAAGAAAAATTTTTTTTTTAATTGTAGGCTGCACACACTGTAATCTTGAAGATTTTGTTTTTCTTTCAACGTCATCCATTATTTTTACAGTGAGCTTTGTTTGATTTACAGTGAACTCTCTTTGTTTGTAATGCCTGCATCAGTTCAGAATCCCATCAAATGTAAAGTGTGTTCCATAATATGTCTTCTTTGTGCTAAAGGTGAGTGTTCGGTGGATATTCATGATGAAGTTTTTTCTATTTATGGAAACATAAATAGGCAAAATATGGAGGAAAGGTGTCTGCTTTATCTGAAGGTAGGACAGTTGTTCATGACAAAATCAAAACAAATAGACCATCTGTGATCACTGATGCCCTGCTTCAAGAAACAGAAGAAGCAGTTTGAGCAAATAGCCATATTAAAAGATTTGCATTAAATCATACAAGTAGTGCTTATGACAACGCTTTGTGTAGCTGTTATCTTAGAGTACCACAAATTATGTGCACGATGGGTAGCAAAAATTGCAATGGAAGATCACGAAAGGAAAAGCCACGCACACGAGTTTCTTAATGGATTGAAACATGGTGTGAAAATGGTCTATCAAAAAATAAGGCATTTAGCAGTAAGTAGTGTACATTTAATAAATTAAAAACATTTTCAAGTGCGTTTATATCTTTATTTTTCATAAATGCATCACATCAAATTAAGAACATATAAAAATACACACAGTATGAAATATTTTCAGAAGATATATTCAATGATACTGAATTCGATCCCCTCATCTCTAAGGGTTGAGTAGTGTCAGCTTCAAAATCTTTAATAGTAACCTTCTTTTCTCCTACAGATCCAAGAAAAGCTCTGATAAAATTTAGGTTTTTACTTTTCAGTTCACAGTTGATGCTGTGATCACATAAGTAGAGAGTATTAAAGTAGATATATTTCAAATAACAGTGTTTTCATCATAGAAAAAAAATGGGTGAGAATTTCTCACCCTTTCTCAAAAACAGGGTGAGATTTCAGAAAGTTAAGTGAGATTTCCAAAAACTTAAAAAACACAAATAGACTTGGAAAAAAAATCATTTCTTTTATTATAATACATTTTTAACGTCTTCTATTTTTTAAAGCAATGAATATTCTTGCTGCATCATCATAGAAGATTTTGCCTTTACTAGGTATTTGTCCATCTTACATTAGTGCATAAAAAATTTGAACGTCTTACATGAAAAAACCTTACCTACGGTAAACACGTGGTTGCAGAGAAATGTGTTCTGAAAGGGGTATCGTGGTTCGGTTGTGTTCTATTGTTCGAAAAGGTTCTGAACAATACTGGTAAATAGGGAAGCTAGATAACGGAGCAAATGTTGAAAATAATGAAGATCCATGAAGAAAAGTGAAACGGATTTTATTCTAAATAGCGTAATTCGAAGCTTCCAAAATGCGAGAAATTCGCGAATTTTGAAATTGATTTATAGAATGCGCGAATTTCTCGCAGTAATAATTTTTTAATGCGAGAAAAGAAAAAAATATGCGAGATTCTCGTGCTGTAGTGAAAACACTGAATAATATATGTCTGATTAAAAAATGAAATTGATATTTTAAAAAATCATATGCCCCTTGAGATAACTTTTTTCTTATTTTAAAAAGTATTATCCAAAAAGTGATTTGAAAGTTAATCTTATTATTATTTTTAGGTCACTGTCATCAGTGCATTCATCTTCCCCCAGTGGCCGCCACAAGCTCTCAATATCTTCTATGCAATCTGCATTATGCTTATGTGTGTCTCACACATCACCCTGGTAATTATTTTTGCATATCCCTTAAAATTACGATAAAATTGGCGTAAATAAAGTATGTCAAAAAGTGGTTCTTTAAAACTTGTATATAATCTCTAATAATATCTTGATAAAAATATAGCATTTTCAAAATCACATTGAAAAGCGGAAATAACTGTTTAAAATTAATTTAAATTTACGATAATCTTGGCAAAAAAACTTGTTGATTTAATGGCGCAGTCCAACTTAGAGATTCATAGTATCGTATTAAAAATATTAAGGTTTTTAAAACTATATATGAAAATATGATGTTTTCACAGCCAAAATATTACTTGGAATTCACAATGAAATTAGCACAAATAAAGTGCCTCAAAAAGTGATTACTTAAATATGAGATTTGAAACTCAAGTATCGTAATAATAGAAACGTAAAAATACAGCATTTTCAAATCGCATGGAGAGGCATAGAAATAACTCGAAAAAATCCTTCAGGTTTACAATGAAATTGGTTCAAAGAAAGTGTATTGAAAAGTGATTGCTTAAATATGTGATTAAACTTCAAGATTCAAAATATTATTGTACTATTAAAAATATCAAGATTTTTAAAACTTTACGAAAATATGGTGTTATAACCGTTGAATTGGGGAACATTGGGGATTTATGTTAAAATTGGCAGAAATTAATCACATCAAGCATTGATAAATCAAATATGTGATTGATAACTCATGAGTCAGAATATCCTAGTAAACGTACCAGGATTTTCAAAACTGTATGGAGATAGGTCGTTGTTACTACCGAAAGAGCAATCGAAAAGTTGGCTGGATTTATGATGAAATTGATAAAAATAAAGTGAGTTTCAAATATTATTACTGAAATTCATGTATCATAATATATTAAAATTATTGGGTTTCTTTGACCCTTTCAATACGGCGAAAGATCAATCCGGGTGCTCCCCATTGCCGGGATCAGTTATTTCTCCTCCAAGCGATTATTGGATAAAATAACTTTTATGCCTAAAAGGTTGAAGGTCTTGGGGACGCATAAACGTCCCCATAACAACGCACCATCAACAACAATGATTTAGCAAACTTCATTGATGGGACAGCATATGTAACCAAAATCCGCCGTAAACCCAAAGCAGCTAAGCCCTGGGACAGGGTATGTCCCGGACAGAAATCTAGAGTCAATAACTCATTCTTATTGACATTTTACTTAATATTTTGATGATTATTTTAGGCAACGTTTTTCTTATTAACATTTTCATGTACATTTGCGTTAACATTTTTATTAGCATATTTATTTATAAACACTTTTCGGAATTAACAGCTATAAAATAAGAACGGTAAAAAGTTGAAAGTAATGGAGGAACAACAGTATCTAAAGTCTGGGTTTCTTAAGGGTGTGTTAGGGCTGGAAACAGTTCTTGCACAGTGCTACGTTGCAAGAGGTGCACACTATTTTCGAGCGTGCCTCTTTCTTCAATTTTGCGCACAATGCACATCTTCGCGTTTTTCTCTCAATTAGGAAATGGTTTCCAACATTGCAAAGTCTCGATGTTGATGATGACGATAATATAGTTTTGGAAAAAGAGGACCTTTGCTTATTGACTTCCTTGTTTGCATTTCCAAATGTCAGGAGACTTTCTGCAACAGCAACGAGGAATGGTAATAAGGAACGTCTTCGTTCAGTAACGTCTTGATGAACAGCATGGGCATTAACAATCGAAGTCATCAGTAATCTGTAGAATACTTTTTCCACCACTTGGTGGATTTTATCATCAAACAAATGCTTGTGATCAAGTGGAATGACTTCATTGTCCTCTTCGCTGCTTTCTTCGAATGTGGACTCAGTGTTTTCAGATTCAGAAGAGTCACTAATGTAAGCAAGCTACCTTTGATTGTTAGCAGGGTAAATTCTCTTTCGACCCTTCATCAGAAGGAACCTTCGAATAAGCCTTCGAATTATTTAGAAATAGTGGTGGCTTAAATCCTAATAAAATGAATTTATTAAACCACAATTCAAAATTAATAAACTAACTACCACTCGAAAATATTTATTCACTGTCTGGAGAAAGTTGGCATCTCTGCAGTTGTCGGATATGATTGACATGAGAAATTTATGGAATCAGAACGATGAGACGGCCTTAAAATCAGTTTGGCTGTCGAAGTGGGTGTTATTTTCTGTCCTAGATATTTTTCAGTAACTGGAACATATGTTGTCCCAGTCGTAATATCAAAAATTTTCGAGACTGGGACTGCACACGTCCCGTCCGGTGCGAAAGGGTTCAACCATACAGAATTTCATACTATAACTGCGGAAAAAGTGATCGAGAAATTACATAGGTTTACTATAGAATCTGTGAAAATGAAGGGTATCAAAAAGCTCAAATGTGCGATTTAAAATGTTCAATATATATTTTTAATTTTTGGTAAAAAAATTCATTGTGTTAAGCACTTCAGCAGTCGGTAGGCTGTAGATCGTACTCCCCTAAACTAAAAGCTCAAATATTAAGCATTTTTTGCCAGGAATCACCAAAATAAAAGTTAAAAACTTTTGCTCAAGAAATCGCGTATTACTGGAACCAATGATTTGCGCCTGTTTTTTTCTCTCCAAGGAATATAAAATTTCTGTGTGTAAAAGTTGTTTCAGAGGAAAAAAAATATATAAATAAATATCATTACATACATTCATGTCTGCATTAGAGCAATCATATTGAGTATAATATAATTTTGGAGGAAAGTTCTTTTGACTTATTATATTTTAAATATCTCCATCCAAACACAAAATGACCATGTTTCTAAAATTATTTTAATTTAAAAAAGTTCTTTAAGTTGGCGTCATGCATATTTATCATGGCAACCAAAAATGAAATTCAAATGATGATGAATCAAAAAGTTACTGAATTATAATAAATATGTTGCTACTTATCGGATAAATATTCTAGGGTCCATTCTACCAGCAGAAACACAAAAGCTAGCTTACACTTCAGCAGTTCGAATTTGTAACTGTACATATTTTTAATTACTGCAACTGCCAATAATGTTGTTAATGGCAATATTGGAGTAAGAATCCAAAGCTCTCTACAAAAAAATATATAAATAATCTTCCCATAGGGATAATGATAGACTTTTTTCCCTAGAGGGAGAACAAGCAAACACTGTTTAGGTTTTGTGAGCAGAGCATAAGTTGTTCTCATCCAGAAATGTTGTTCATGTGATTTGTATTTTTAATTGATTTTATTAAATTTGCTTTGTGTTCGTTAAGTTAAGTATTCAATGGCTATCAGTTTTAAGTGTTATTGCTTAAAAATTTATATTAATCAATACTCATTCTTAACAGTATATCAAAAGAGAGTTCTTGTTTTTCTTCACTTTTTTTAACTACATAAAATATTTTAAAAATTATCCAGCTTCATAAAAAATACCAACCAATTTCTTAGAATAAATCAAAATCATGAAGGGTTGTCAGCATAGATGCCAACCTAGAAATCCTATTCAAACATACACATAAGATCCCCACAGTATTTAAAATGGTGGTGAAAGGACGATTAAAGCATGCATTTGTTCAGTTTTGTTAATTCTTAAAATTTCACTGCAGAGTTATCAGATCTTTTATGAATTTGTTTATATATTGTGGTCAAAATTAGAGATGAAACAAATCTTCCACTGGTTTCAAGTGTTCAATACAAACTTTTAAATTTTGAATTCCTACTAAATTTCATTATAAGATACATTTGTACATACCTTAGAAGACAATATTTAATTTTGTAGTAATTGTTAAAAGAACATTCACAACATAAAATGTCACATAAATCAAAACATTGCCATTGGCCGTATCACAGCTTATTATTTGGCCAAGACAAAGGTTTGTGCCATCTAATTTTGACCACAATATATATGTAAGCAAATTCTTATTAGACCTGATAATCCTGCAGTGAGTTTTAAGAGTTAGCAAAACTGAATAAATTAAGCTTGCTTTAATCGTCATTTCTCCACCATTTTAAATGCTGCGAGTTCATGATTTTTATTTATTCTAAGAAATTGGTCGATATATTTTATGAAGCTGGATAATTTTTAAAATATTTGTATTGAAACCTTGAAACCAGTCAATAATTAATAATATATACTGTAACCATTTTCCAAGAAACAATAAAACAAAATACCGGGCTAGCTCTGAAATTATTTATTTATATAGTTACTAGCAGAGCACAGAAAACAGTTACAAATTACTAAAAAAAAACATATTAACAAAACGAAACTCACATAACACTAAACGGACAGATTATTTTGGAGATGTTCTCCAATCGGTTGCCGCAGTTCAACTCAAAAGTTTCGCCACAAGATGGCGTGGTGATAATTCAGTATTAAAGTAGTATAGTTCTGTTACAATACTATTTAATTTAAAAATTTCTAAGAAGGAGCTATTGCATGAAATATTCTATAAGCATTTTTAGATTGACTTAGGTATGCAACGAATAGTGATTTAGCCTAATACTGCGGCCAAATAGCAACATTATTTTTTAATAAAATAAATAATAATTAATTTTTTTATATGGAAATAAGTTTAATCACTATTAAAAAATAATCAAAACTTAGCTGTGTTATTGATATGGGGTGGTAATAAAGATATTAAGGTAATAGAAATATTTAAGATGAGAGAAAACTAACTAACAGCTATTAAAAAAAAGTTGTAAATTTAAAAAAAAGAAGTAAAAAAAAAATCAATATCTTAGTTTTTAAAACAAAATTTCAATGTTAAAAATAATTATTCATGAAATATTAAAAGATATATCTATCAGAAACGTTTTTAAAAATGCATCAGTATCATAAAAGCGCCTACAAAGATTACATACAAAAGCAAAGTAAAAATCTATTTTAATTTTTTAAAGAAAAGTTTTAAGCAAAACATTTCAGTTTTTTGATCACTGATTTTCAAGAAAAATATATAATTAAAGTCTAATGGAAACCCTCTTGATTGCGGCGTTATAATGATAACGTCTTAAAAACATAAGTTTTTTTAAAAGGAAGAAATTGTATAGAAACCAAAACAATAATATTTCTGAACTTTTAAACAAAAGATTTGATGCTACAAATTTTAATTTGACTCTTTTGGATTGTCGTATTTTTAGAAAAAAGTGACCATGAAAAAATAACGGTCATTAGAAATGAAAACTAGCAGAAAAGCAAAAATGAAACAAAAAAAGTTCTCAGTTAAAGCAAAGTGTTGAAAAAAGGATGAAATCGATTTGCCTAAATAGAATTAATAAGAGAAAAAAAAAATCAGAATTACAAAATTCATGGTTCAGTATAAAAATAATCTAGCTTCAATTTTTCAAATTTCTCTTTTCCACTTGTCTTTTTGAACATAGGTTAACAAGTTTTAGAGCTTAACAAATATGTGTAAAAACTATTTCTAATAATATATAGTAAAAAATACCATCTTAGATTATTCTCATGGGTGCAAGTCTTCCGTCCCCGGGACGGATTTCCGTCTTTCGAAAGTGTCCGCGGAACGGAAACAAGACTGACTCGAAGACGGAAATAGGAAATTTTTTTTTCTGTCCTTAAAAATATTTTTTAGGTCTACGTTATTGGTCTACTTTCTTTGTTGTTATTTTACAGGGATGAAAGACTTCCGCGGAAANGTATAATAAAATTTAAACTTATTTAAAAAATAATCTTCCAAATAATGCTTTGCTGAATATTCCTTAGGTACCTAGCTTATATCAGAAATTTTTTTCAAAGTTGGTTATTGTCACACAATAAAATGTTTTGTAGGTTAATCATTGGCATACTATAAAATTTTTTCTATATTTATCCTATTACATACAAGAATCACCTCTTTTGATCATACACAATAACCTTAAAATGTATGAAGATAAGAATTTTAAATTTTCTGTATTATTTGTTATCATTGGAGTTCAATATGCACAGCAGCTGAAGTTTTGATATAAGGCGTTTTGACCAAACTGAGCTTCTTGGCATTATTTTTTTTAAATTAAAACTGTTGTCGAGCAGCCAACCCAATTTTTGGGTTTACGGCTGCTAATGCTCAACTCCGTAGCCTTGTAATTTTGAACTCAATCCAGAAGACAAGGAAAATCCTGGATCAAATATTGGGGGAAAATTGTGGAAGGCTTTTTGATGGAACTAACCCGCATTTGCATGGAGAAGACCACGAGAACCCCCCACGGCACAACAAAGGGATTCTAACCCATGATCCGTCTATCACTGAGGATATTTCACATCAGCACTGTGGTCGGTAGAAGCCGTATGCGGATTCGTATCGATCAGCCATTGTTAGTATTTGAACCTGGTTCGCCTCATTGGAAGGTGAACGCTTTATTCCTCGAGCCATCACGGCTCTCTTGGCATCATTAGTTGAAATCATTGTATATCAAATTTCTTAAAGCACAAAACCACATTCAATAAAAATTCTCCCATTAAAATGTGAGCATGCATAGGCGCCAGTCATTTTATGTAGGATTTCAATTGTAGCAGATAACTTCATATTAGAGGGAAAATGAGAAATTTAATTGACCCTTCTAAAGAAAAAATATTCGTTTGTTATTTTGTGGATGTACAAGTTTTTTTCGCAGACCATTGTGTGTGTGTGTGTACTAGACTGATTTTTGATAGTTTTATTATCTGCTTTGCTCTTTCTGACTTTAATAATTGATCAAAATTCATTTAAATATTAATTTACTATTTATTAATCTTTCAAAAAGGAAGTCATTATAAACAACATCAGACATGGGGTTTCTGGAAGAAATGATCTAAATTGTTTCTTNTGTCTGACTTTAATTATTGATCAAAATTCATTTAAATATTAATTTACTATTTATTAATCTTTCAAAAAGGAAGTCATTATAAACAACATCAGACATGGGGTTTCTGGAAGAAATGATCTAAATTGTTTCTTCTCCATATTTTATACTTAATTTTGTCTTTTGTACATAGAAGATAATTAAAAGTGTCTCGTTTTTGTGCACAAAAGTAACATTTATAAAATTTATAGAGAGAAAGTAGTAATTTTTTCTCCTTAACACATAAAAACTAATATATTGTGAAAACAAACTGCATATTTCTCTTTTTTTTCACATTTTGCAAATTGTCGTTGCAGAAAAAAAGGGATTTTAAAAACAGTGAAATTCACGGCAATAACTGAAAAGAGATAAATGATAAAACTAAGTGTATTTTCAACGAAATCACATGAATCAGACTCGTCAAAATGGAGTTAATTAAATGAACGTTTCGAGATTCACGCGTTGTAATATATAAACTAGTATTAAAAACATCAAGATTTTTAAAAATATGCGAAAATTTGTTGAGATAACTGCCGCAAAAATTTTAATAAAGAAAACGATAGAATTATCGCGTCAGATAGTGAATACTCAAGTGCGGAATTTGAATTTCTCATATTATAATAATATCGGAATTTTAAAAAAATCAGAAAAATCAATAGCAATAATTGCAACAAAAAAAACGAAACATATCGAAGCGTCCTATGGATTTTGACCAGATCAAACGTGGCAAAAATTTCTTTCGCAAATGTGTGATTCAAATTTCTCGTTTCTTAATTATATAATAGAAAATATCTTTATTAAAAAAAAAAAATTGTGCCTATATGTATGATATCACTGTGAAAAGAATCGATCGAAAAAATAGTGGTATCTCCGCGTTCAAAGTGACTAGTCAAATTTAGTGTGTCATAATAATAATGTATGAAAAAAAACATTGGGCAAATTGGTATAAAAAATAACCGATAAAGCACACCACATGGATTTACGATAGTATCGAGCACATTAAAAGTTATTACTCCAATGCATGATTCTAATTTTTCGAACCGTAATAATATTGGCATTTAAAAAACTTTTAGTATATCAATTGCATTCATTAACTGCCAAAAGAAAAAGATCGAAACACGGATTCACAATGGTATCGAGTGCATTGAAATGAGCGATTTCAAATTTCTGTTTCGTAATATATTAAAAATTAATTCCATCTAATTGAAGACTAGTACAAAAATATGATACATTGATTGAATAATTCTTTTATTATATATTGGAATTTGCAACAAAATTGCTAATCATTAAACAATTTTTTTTTCGTTTTATAATTCATTAAAATATGAAGAAGAAAAAATTGCTGAACAATCTTCTATGCGTTTTGCCAATTCAGATTTACTTTTTAGATTATCAATTTTATACTTTTGTTTATCAATTCTCTAGCGCAATGTTTCCCAAACTTATGACTTTTGTGTACCCTTTCAAAATTTTTCGTAACGCTATGTACCACTCATAAAAAAATATATGTATTTTTTTAAAAATATGATAATTTTTCTTTTTTGGTACAAAGTTTTGTTAATAAGTTTATTTGCATCAGTGAGAAGGATGATATTGTTTTTGCTATGATAACAGCTGATCATAATTCGGTTCTCTTGTGGTCAATTTTAGTCTGATTCCAGGTCCAATAATCTATTTCTTTTTTTTTTTTTTCGACTAAATGTTCACGAATGCTGAAAAAGCGACTTGAAATTGTCGAACTCGAAAGCGAATATGAAGTTGGAAAAGCTCTGTGAAAAGCGAATATGAAGTTAGAAAAGCTCTGTGAAAAACGAATATGAAGTTAGAAAAGGCAAAATATATTTCACAACTTTTTCTGTTAAGACTGGATACATATTTTGCATTTGCAGCCAGAATGATGTTGAAATATCCTCCTCATGTTTATTTTTCCAAGAAGGATAAAAATTATATTTTACAAAAATAATCAAAATAAGTAGAATTTATTACAAACCTTTACTGTAAAAAAATTGCACAAAAGCTAAGAATCACAACTGGCTGTTGACACCACTAATTATTAACACCACTTGTTGACACCACTGCAAAAAATAGCCAATAGGAAAATACGTAATCGTAAATTTTTATGGCTAGCTTTGTTTTCAAATAAAATGTTTTGAAATGTTCGTTTGTTGCAAGATATTTCGCATAAGAACGCGTACCCCAGCTAAACTGTTCCCGTACCCCTAGGGGTACACGTACCACACTTTGGGAAACACTGCTCTAGCGGAAGTTATTATAAATATTATTTTTAGTCTTGTTTTCTTGAAGTCTAATAAAGTAATTATCGCGCATGAATGAGGGTGCTGGTAAGGGCAGTATAAATGGTTTGTTGACGAGATTTTGCGTAAGTAACAAGGTTTAAATTTTACATTTGCAGAACTCCGAGAAAATTTTGTCAGAATCTAAATTATTGATTCTCAGAAGTCCGCCATCTTGAGATAAGCAGAATTCCTGTCATATTAAACTTTTCTATATTTGATGATTAATTAATTCTGGTTATTAATTGTTGAATATTTCTTTTAACAGATTCATTGGTACAACGAAGGTGGTGTGGATCCTAAATTTAGAGTGCTAATCTATTTTAATACTGTGCTTATAATTTTATTCTGCATTTGTGCTAACTGTTATTATCATTCATAGATGAAATAATTGCCTCTAAACACTCATTTCATGGGTGTACCATACTGTTATTTGACAAGCATGAACTTTTTTTTTTCATTGAATGTTTATGGAACATTGGTTAAATTAATGTTTTCTCTTCTCTCTCTCGCTGGATTGTTTATGTCTTTTTTTTTTACCTTTTTCAGATAGTGAATTATTGTTGTTAAGACTTTTCTGAAATTCTGTTGGTATTTAAATAATGTAATGGCATTTTAATAAGGGATTTTATTTTTTTAACATTGTTTTTAATCAAATCCTTAAGCAAAAGATTTTATCATTGAATACTAAAATAAAATTAAAAGAAATATTTTATCAAGATTTTTTTAATAAGTAATAATAATTTGTGTTTCCTTTTTACTTGTGTATAGGCAGTGTTTAAAATGTGTAAATATTTTCTTTAGGCAAAGAAGGCGATTTTATTTATTTTTTAATTCGTATTTATTTCTTTTGTATATTAGTAAAATTAAATCATTTTTAAGACATATTTATAAAATATTCATTTTTGGAAATGTCCATTAAAGTTTTTTTTATCATTATTTCAATCTTATTTATGATCTTTTGTATTGCCCTTTATTTAATACATTGCTTTAATATAAAGTTTTTTAATCTTATAACATGAATTTTTCTTAAAACTGCAGTGCTTTTTTCAATCTTTTATTCATTTACCAAAAAATTATTTTAATGCTGAAGTTTCAAAATAGTCATTTCCCTTCTATTAATCAGTAAACAGCCTCTATCTTTCATGTGCTTAAGATAGTAGTGTTGTGGCTTAGATTTTTGGTAATTTTTCTTCACATATCCTGAAAATGATATTTAATCAGAACAAAGATTATTATGTGTAACCTATTTCAGAAGTAAGAATTTGTTTTCAATGGTAAAGTTAAGAAAAAGAGATTTATACACATCAGTATTATAATTCTTCCACTCTCAAAAAAAGTGACTTACTTTTACAAAATTATCAGACAATAATATTTTTACTTATGACATTTTGAATTAAAACTATATAAGGAAATTTTTTTAAAGTGTGTTCCAGTCAATTCATTCCAGAAAATGATATGGGCTACAATTTTATACATTTGAGACTGAATTATAAGAAATATTTTATGATAATCATTCTTGTATATTGCTTTATTAGTATTTTTATAGAGTTATTGTGTATGTGATATTTTAACTATGACTGAAAGTGTACATTTTTGTCTTTTATAAATAAAAGTGCATAAATAATACTCTTAAGTATTGATGAAACTTTTAGATGTTTTTTTATTAGACAAAACAATATTTTTATGAATGGTTTTCAATTTATTTATAGATAAAAGCAATAACAAATTTTCCACATATGTAAGCTTTTATTTTAAAAAAATTTTTTAACTCAATATGCTATCTTATGAATAAAAACATTTAAAAAAAAAAAAGAGAGAGAGATGAAACACTTTGAATAATTTTTGTTCTTATGATCCTCATGTGTTAAGATGTAATCTTAGTGGTTTGAAGAGGATCTTAAATATGTTAATTAGTGCAAGTGATAATTCAAGCAGACACAATGTTCTTTTCCTGAAAAATATATATCTTTCCTTTTTCAAATTTTTATGTTGAGGATGTTGGAAAGAAACCACATCATCAAAAATTTTCTATTGCACACTTTACAAAATGTATAAAATTGATAAAACCATAAATATTGAAGTCATTTGGAGATTTCATTGTGATTAACACCCATGTCCTGAAACTTTAAAGCACCCCTTTAAAATGTCAATTTGAAGTTTCACTAAAAGTTTTTTTGTATGCGTTATTTTTTCTAAAACAAGTCTTTTTTTTTATATTAAGCAAAACATTGGAAGATTAACTAAGAAAGAGCAAATAATGGAGTTGAATGATGAGAAATTCTCCTGAAGATTCCAATGAGGTCTATATGTTTTGTGCAAAAGTTTTTTAAACTTGGTAAATAATATGAATTTCTGGGAGAAGACTTAATAAACCTCCCTTTTGGAGACCACATTATTTTTTTCTATTATTTTGGATAACCTCCTTTTTTTCTGTTATTATAATAATAATTATTATTATATTTTGAAAACTACTATCTTTAAGATTGGTCTCCTGGTCTTCTTTTAGCATAGCAAACAGGAAATTAGAATTCGCTCTAATAATCCAATTTTTTTCAAAATTCGAAAAAAAATTCATTAGTTATCTTTTTTATTAAAAAAAAAACTCGTTTTAATAAGGATAGAATCTTTACCTTTGACTGTCAGATCATGGTGAATCATTTTTAACGAAAAAAAGAAATAATAGTAACTCTGATAATTATTTATTGTTTAGTATAAATGAATGGCATTTTGTGTCATTCTTAAATTACAGAGCTCTGTCACATTTTATTTCTTAAATAATAATACAACTTATTGATTATTTCAAAAATTTGATCCAAAAACTTGATAGATTTATGATTGCAAAATATATTGAATCTATTCTAAAATTTATTAAGAATTGGGTAGATTCAAGATATCATTCACTAAACTATATTTTTAAGAAAAGTTGTTTGTGCTTAAAAGTTTTAAAAATATATCAAAGCAAAACTTAGTATAATAATAAAATGATTGATAATCGCAAAATTTGATATTGAGAGATCGTCCACTAACATTGCACAAAATAATTTCAAGCATTGTTACTGAATTTGTTGGTCAGTCTTTTGAACCACTCAAAGAATTTCACTATTACAAATTCATTCCTATAAATCCTATATATTTTTTATAAACGTCCTATATTTCCAAAATAGAGTAGTCATATGAATCCTATTTTTTCCTTCACAGTGCAATGATTTTAGGTCCCATAATACTTAAAGAATCTAAATCATAAGACAGTCATCTATCTGTGTTTGTCTGTCTTATATTTTTTTTCTCCATAATTCATAAAAGAATGATCACGATGTCGCTAATGATGTATATGCTAAATACAAAGCGCTAAAGACTTCTGAGGAAAAAGAACAGGCAACCATCAGGGCTGTAAATACACCAGGAGCCCGACGGTCAAGAATGAAGGGTCCACATCTCATTATATTAAATTAATTTATTATAGGAAAGATATTTTGTAAAGATAAAATTTCAGAAAATTTTTCTTTTTTGTAATGGCATATCTATTTTAACACAATGGAAAACATAAAGGAGAGGGAGAAAAAAACAGTAAAAACTCATTTTTCCCAGAATTATTTCCTTCCCTCAAAAAAACAAAAACACTTCTCAGAGAGGGGAGAAGGCTGCAACTGCATGTAGTTGATTGTTAAAACATTTTGTACCTTGTACTTCTGTCTGACATACTTGTTTCATCTAACTACTATCTAGTCAGACAATCTAATGTGCCAATGGGGGGGGGCAGAGGGTGCAGCCACATAAATACTTAACAAAATCTAAGTGAGGGGGTGAACAATGTGTTTTGCCCTTCTTGAAATTTAGACAATTGCAAAAATAAAGTCAAATAAAATTAGTTTATTTCAGAAAGGAAAATTTTTTTTTTATAAACTTTAAAGCTATATACGAAATTTTTCTCTTAATTTAAAGTGAAGGGATGAAAGATTTTTTTTTAAGCTATTTCTCAAATAGAAAACTTTATGTTCCTCTAAAATTTAAGTGTGTGGGTGAATAATGTGCTTCGCCCCTTTTGATATTTAGACATAGGCCAAGACAAAGTCAAGTAAAACTGGTAGTTTTCGAGAAAAAAAAGCTATTCTTTCTCTACTTTGAAGCTATACACCAAATTGGAAACTTGATTTTGTTCTCAAATTAAATTGAAGGGCGAATAGATATTATGTTAAATAAAACCCAATGTTTCAACGAAATCGGATAAATCCTTCTGTGAAATAAAAATATGACTTTATTTTTTATGGACCATTCAACGGGTTTGATTAGGATCAAATTTTGTATGTTGCTATTGCATAACAGGACATGAAATCATTCAAAATGTTTTCGAACATTAATAAATTAAAATTATTAAATATTTTTGTACACAAAATTTAAGTTGTAGAATCAGACGCAAAATCGTACTTCTTGAGAATTAACACAGCTTTTTTGTGAAAGATTTTGAAACCAGACCCTTAAATTATGGTGATAGCCGCTCTATTTAAAATATGGCCCCACTAGTTAAATCAGAAAAGTGTCAAACATTTTCAACCCTCTTATTCGTTTTTTGCTTCTTCAGCTTATCTCTGTGAATATTTAAGCAAATCAAACAATTTTTGCTCATAATTATGAAACGTTTATTCAATGTAAAAATTTTATTTTAAGTACCATTTGATTTAATGAAAGTCTAAAAATTTTAAATGCCGCTATGTAAAATAAGAATGAAATCATAGTTTTTGAGTCACATTTTTAGATTTTCATTTCTCTGATTCCGTTTGAATTTTAAATTTGTCATTTAAAATTGTATTTATAAAAATGTGTATGGCTTACAATGTTTTTTCTACCATTCTTAAATTTATTATTTAAAAAATAATTGTAAAAAACTATTTTTTTAGCGTGAAATTATCATTCGAAGGACAACTTTCATAACTGTGCTAAAAAAAAAAAATTTCTGAAATAGATTTAGAGTTAAAGCGAACATAGAAATTAACCATCATTGAACAGCCAATCCAATTTTGAGTTTACGATTACCAATGTTCAAGTTCGAGACCTTGCAATTTTGAACTTAATCCCGAAGACAAGGGAACTCCTGGAACAAGTCTTGGGAGAAATTTGCCCTGTAGGGCTTTTTTCACTCCGTATTTGCTAACTTACCCGCATTTGCGTTACGAGCAGATGAAAACCACGGCAACCACACACGGTTAGCCTGAAGGCAAGGGGATACTAACCCATAATCCGTCTACCACTGAGGATATTTAGCGTCCGCCGTATTGACATGCCATCGCTGGGATTTGAACCTGGGTTATCTCATTTTGAGGGGAGAGCTTTATCCCCTGAGCCACTGCGGCTCTCACTGAATAATTAACATTTTTAAAATTAGATCGTCAAACCATTAAGAGTGCATCTTAGTACGTTACTTCGATGCAGGGGCGTACCCAAGGGGGGGGGGGGTTAGGTATTTAAACACCCCCTTGAGCTCAGACAAGGTGAATTTACAAAATAATACAGACAAAAATAAAAATTTTAGTAGAAATTATGCTGGCTATTATTTTTTACTTGCCTTATGCCTACTTTTTTTTCTCACGTTATTTCTCAGAATACTGAAAAAAAATTTACTATAATAGGGTTGTACTTTTGAAACCAAATTCACGTGATACTGTTACGGGCGAGCCCCGATAGCTGGTTCCTTTCTGTCCTGCCAGTCGCGATAGTTTTCGAGACTGGCTGGGATTCGCGAGGTCTGGAATCCTAGACGTTATGTCGTCTTTGAGACAATTCGAGAATTTTGTAGATGCGGTAAAAAAAAAAATTATATGAAAGGGGGAACGGAGTACAGAGTTAGTTAGTCAGACTAAGAATTATCTCTGCCGCTTGTAGCTCGTCGCTAAATCTGTTAAGTTTTGGAGATACTGTGCTCGTTGAAATGCTGTCTTGTAGGTCTTGCCCAAAAGTTTCTCCCCTACCTGAATGATTGATGGAGTGGGCGGAAGATCTCTATTGAAAAAGAACCCCTTCTCCTGCAGATCATTACTCGCCAAATCTTTATGATGCCAAAGACGATAAAGGGTTTCAAATGGAAAACCGATTTACCTCGCTTTTAAGCGTCATAGTTGATTAATTCTTCCTTTAGTTGGAGAGTGAAACTTGCGGAATTTTTCTGAGGCGCAAGGGATTTTTAGGAGAAAAGCTTTCTTATTCACCTCGTATACTCGTATGAGAGGGGATAAATCAGTAAAA
>NC_092209.1:154490-181111 GCF_043381705.1 Parasteatoda tepidariorum
ATAAAATAACAGGAACAACAATTTTTTTCCCACTCGTTTATGCAGAATGACCAATTTTTATTTTAAGAAAAAGTTAAATGGACAATGGAAATACCTTAATTAGTTATTTATTTATTTCAATCTGATGTACACACGAGCTGCAAGTAAAAATTAATAACAACGATTAAATTTATTTTTAGTGACAGAAATAATATTATTATTTTCAAAATATTTACATGTTCGAATTATCATCTTAATAAAAATTGATGAAATTACATAGTTATATACATTTTCAATAATAATTTTGATTGGTTCAAACTTTAATCATTATCATTAAGGATTTATTATTAAACATATTTTTAAATTCAATTAATAAAAATATCTTTCCTTAATTGGCTATTTATTTTTGATTTGAAATTTTCAGAACTTTTCTTATTTCCTAATTGTAATTTCTACACATTTCGTTATAAGATGTACAAAATATAGTTTACTTGCACTTAAACCCAATTCAATGATTGAAAATTTGATTTTATTGCTACTTATTTCTTATATTTGATTTTAAAATTAAACTAGTTTTAATGAATACTCTTTTTAACGTATTTTTCACCGTCAACGAACATCCAAATCACATTGTGAATTTACACATCTTATGTGCTCAACTTTTATAACATTTGTATTTATACAAGACTCTAAGGACTAAGGAACCTGTAATTCCTTCCTTATTAAAAGACTAGCTGCTTGCATTCATATTACATAGTATATATTCTAAATCTTAAAATCTAATTTCAATATTCGGCTATTTCCAGATTGTTGATTATTTGACGTAAAATTTTGAAATAAATTTTTGTAACACAACCTTTTCGTAATTTGATGACTTCTTTTTCCAGTTGCAATGAGAATATAATTAAAAATATAATGTAAGCAAATATTTTTGAAAAATGTGCAGCACATAAAAACAAAAACATGCACAAAAACTGCAAACAAGCATAAATCAAATTGACGAAGTATTAACTTTGCTACAACTGCGAAAAATATTCTGTAAACATGAATCGCAGTAGTATGTTATAGAATCATTGTAATGGATAAATAAATAGAGCTTTTATCGCATAGAAATTCGCTACCTAATTTCATTATAAGACCAAAAATTTTTGATACATAACATCTTTTGTTTTTTTTCTTCTTTTATTATGTAAAATTTTGTACTTAGAAAAGCTTGTTACCTACTCTTAAAATGGAAGCTCAAAATGATACATTTTTTAAGCAATGTTTAAAAAAAAAATATGTACTGCTAACATTTAGTCAGGCTTTGTGGTGCCCCCCCTATCACCTGGTGCCCTAAGCACGTGCTTAGTGTGCTTAATGGTTAATCCGGCCTTGGGCGTTCCCAACAATAGCGAACGACATGCCCCGGTCGTCCGCAATGAAAGCTCACAGGACAGTTATCCGTGGTACGCCACAGGTCGGTCTTTCGTTGGGGTTCACTCCAAGGAACATTATTTTGTGGTTTTGCGGCGTATGTAGTCAAACGTCTAGGAGGTCTTGCAATCGGGCGTCCTGTCGTGATAAAGGGAGGTCGGTTGGTTGTAAGGGCTGCTATGGATCGGTCCATCTCGCTTCGAATAGAAGCCTCAGTAGTTTGCAGTTCACGGGGATGGACTTCGAATGGCTGCGCGTTTACATGTTGAATTTCGTCTCTGACAATCTGACAAATTAGCACAGCCAAGTCAGGTGCTTCGTCCGCTGCGGTCATAGGGACAACATTAGGTAATCTGGCAAACTTGTACCGTCCCACTCTCTTTTGTCTCATTTCTTCTATGTACAGGCACCACTTTGTAAAATCGGCTGTTGTTAGGATTTCTCTCGTAAGAAGGGTTTGGAAGACATCTTCTGAGACGCCCTTCATGAGGTGGGAAACCTTATCTCCTTCGGACATGGTCGGGTCAACCTGAATGCAAAGTCCGAGAACGTCTTGAATGTAAGACTGGATGCGTTCGCCGGATTTTTGTGCGCGAAACTTGAGGTGGTCTTTGGCTCGTCGGAGCTAGGATTGGGTATCTCCAAAGGTCACTTTCAAACCACTTTCGAATAAAGTCCAAGACGTCAGTGAGTCCTCATTGTTTTCGTACCATTGTCTTGCGGTGCCGTCCAGGAAGAAGTAGGCATTAGCTAATTGAATAGTGTCATCCCAATGATTGTACGATGACACTCTCTGGTATTCCTTCAGCCATTTTGTCGGATCTTGTCCTGGAGTACCCCGAAAGACTGTTGGTTTCCTGGCTTCAGCAGCAACTGTTGGCGTCATCCAAAAGGCAGGTTTAATATCCTGTTGGTCCCCAGTGACCATGTCTGTCTCTGGCACATTGGCCATGGCTGTCTTTGGCACAGTCGTTTCAGGAACGGCTTCTTTAGGTTTTTCGTATAGTCCAAATTAAGGTAGAAGTCCTTGGACTCGACGGCTTCTTCTAAGCCGGTCAGTGTTTTGCTCCGTGATATTGATTGAGAGATTAACTCTTACCCGGCGCCTCCACCAAATTTGTCACGTTAAAGTGTTTAGATTTAGTGAAGATTACAAGATGAGGTTTTGATAATTTATTAACATCAGGAATTTACAAACACCGGGAACCAGTCTGCGCCCAGAAGAACTCCTCTTTACAATCACGGGATCGCTTTTATACTATCACAGAATGTTCTAGAAGCTTCCTAGGAACAACGAAAGAGGAAATGACGTAGACTGAACATTCCAGAAGCTTCTGGAATGCTCATAAACTAAATAGAAAAATGAGTGTCCGCTTCCCGGATCGAACCGAGGATCTTCGGCTTTATAGAAGCGAATTCTACCCCTGAGCTACTGAGACTCGACAATATTTTGAAATAGAGAAGTTCTTTTTTTCTAAAAAAAAAGGAAAGAAGAATTTAATCTTAATATAATAAGATTCTTGATGACCAGTAAAATGAAATTCAATGCATAAATAAAACATTCTTTGTGAAATTTTTTTCTTGCTATACGAACGAATGAAGTAAATAGATTAAACTATCAAATAACTTTTATTGATTATTATAATTAACTGTGAGTGAGGTGATGAACTTCCAGAGAATGCATCTTTTCAGATTCCATATCAGAATTTCCTGTTCCAGAACCTGCTGCTAACATAGGATCTGAAATGAATAAATAATATTACACAATCAACTCCCTCGTTATGTTTTATCATCCAGATACCATTAGAAATGAATTAACCAAGCTTTAACCATACACTTGATAAAAAAAATATCTTGCAAAGCTAAAATGCTGTATACTTTTTTAGACACTATCTTAACAGAAGATGTTACAGATGATATAGTAAGCGATCATGGGCAAAAATTTAACTAGATTTTACTGACTGACCAGATCATAGAAGAAGAATTCAAACAAATTTATTTTTTAAACAATAAAAGTTGAAAGAGACATTAACAATTTACTTTTTACTTGCAGTTATGAACATGTATTTTAAAAAGAAAAAAAAAAAAGTACAATTTTTACTATTTTTTGAAGGAAAAAAATATTTCTTAAAGTTGATAATTTGTATTTATTCAGTTACTTAATTTACTTTATTCAGTTAGTTAATCTCCAGCAAATTATTCTTAATTATGTACTGCTTCCATCTTTAGAGAGAGAGAGAAAGTGAAAAAAGGAAAAATTACCTGAGGAAATGAGGTGAGTGTCATCACCAACAATATGATTCACATTTTCAATGTCTGAATCTTGATTCATGTTGTCATTTTCATTCAGAGTCTGCAAAAAGAATATCATTAGAATAAAATGTAAGAATTATCAGGTGTGACTTTTAAAATATATTCATAAAAAATATTTATTTATCAATAATGAACTTTCTATACTCAAAGTTTTAGAAAGTTCATCAGAGTGTAAAATTTGAGTTGCTTTTCTTCAAGGAAAATTGTAAGCAGGGTTTTGATGTCTTCTACAAAATTAATATTTTTTCATTTAAATATTTTACCGAGAAAGAAACAAATGAAAATCTGAATTGATAAGTTTATGTGATTGAATTTTTGTAGGATTTGTTGAGAAAAACGTAGTGGGAAAAAGTTAAAAAATAAGTTAGAATAAGGAGTTAAAAAATAACTCATGACCATGGACAGCCTAGTGTGCATGACAGACAAATAAGATAAGGTGTAACTTTCCCACATAATAGCGATGTATGTTGAGATGCTTACTTTGTAAATTGTTTTAATATGATAAAATTATGAGTAGAAAGTTAAAGGGAAATGATAAAAAAACATTAATGTTCCATATTAATAAAATAAAACTAACAAATACAAGGACAATAGAGTTAATGAAAAAATTCGAAGAAATAATATATACCAAGGAAAAATAAAATCCCTACACAAAAATAACGAATGGTAAGAAATTCTGCAAGTGAAGGACAAAATTCTTCTAGGGGAAGACTGATAACAATCCATGGAGAGAAAAAAAAAACATGCTTTTTCTTAACTCCTCACACACATTAAGACAATAAAAAAAAATTTAAAACTTTCTTTAAAGAAAATAAATTTTAAATTTTTTGTAAAAATATCTTCATAAAAATTACCGGTTTTTCAGCATTGCAATAAAAAAAAAACTTAGAATTTTAGTACTTTACTGAAATACTATCACCCCTGAATAAATTGATATAGGAAATTAATCATAACATTCTTAATTTCACTTTAAAAATTTTCATACTTTTTCCTATAAAAGGTGAGTAACAAAATAAATACTAAGGTAAATAATATTTAATAATAAAATATTTTAGAATAAAAAATTTGTAATGTTTTGAAAAAAACGTAATTTTACTATTTTATTTAATATTTTCTATATGTAAGTTAAATACATATTTATAAAAAAAATATTTTAAAAATTTCAATCGAACATATTTCTTTTTCTTTTTTAATATAGAAAGAGGGATTTATTTTTCCATTAAGAAGGAAAAATATATAAAGTTTTAACTTTGATATCAACATTCTGGCAAAGTTAGTAATGAATAATTAAAAATGTAGGAGAAAAGATTAGAGGAAAATATCAGACCTGAGTTTCAAAAGATGCTTCCATGAGGGGAGATCTTTCGTCATCTAATACTGTAGAGGGGGAGGGTGGAGCAGAAGGTATCTGAGTGGACGCAAGAGACGTCTGAGTGTTGATCATCACATGAGGAGATGAATCTTCTTGTCCTTCCGGCTGAAAAATGAACAATTATTAAGGGTAGTTCTAATGGCATCAAGCTCAATTATTATAATTCTCTGCAATAATAGTATGCCATGGAAACTTCTAAATATTATTAGATTTTACTTATTTTCCAAATTTTTCTTCTCATTATACAAACTGGAAAAAATATTTAGACTTCTTGGTGGGGAAAGAAAAAAAGCTGAATTTTCTTTATATATTTTTGTTGTTCTCGAAAGATTACCCTAATTTTAATGTTAAAAAATCATAATCAACCAAATAAAAAATTAACTACTCAGTAAAATAACTTTAGTTTTAACATGTCTTAAGTACACAATAGTACCAGAACAAAGCGATTTATTAATTACACAGGGTTCGATCCACGGGCCGGGCAAGGTTGACTCGGCCATTCATCCCTTCAGTAGGTCGACCAAGCATGCTTGGGAACTAAACACTGGGGGTTCTGCGTTCAGCTGACAACCTAACCAGAACATCTGCTCCTGCATTCCAGAGCCCATGATCAAGAAAACTGAGATGGACATGGTAGACCTTGGCGCTCTATGGGCTGCCACACCACTGATTTATGTAGTAGAGAGAAAGAAAGGTTCAGACATTTAAATCAATTATAAACCAAAGTACCTATTATGAACAAAAAACTATCATATAAAAACCATTTAAACGAAAAGAGATTTGAAAAAAAAAAAACAATCCAATAGTAAAGAAACATATGTTTTCGAATATTTTTTATTTTTATGTAACATTTATTAGCAGCTTCCAAATGACACTAAATTTTGAAAGTGCTTTTTACATGCTTTAGCAAAAATAAATATTCAAGCTTCCTAAAATCATTTCCACAATATCAGTGAATCTGCATAATAGTTGATTTGAGGCACACACACACAAAAAAAAATGTAATTAAAATTGCAACCTAATCCAGTATTAAAACAACTTTTGTTGTGTGTATGAAGGGAGAGAACTCACCACCATGGTTTGAATGATGATCTGGTTGGGAGGAAGGGGAAGAGGAGGAGCAGTCAAGAGAAGATTCGTTGTGATTATGTTTTGAGGGATCACTTCGAGGGCCTGAAGCACTGGGACAGCAGATGTCATGTCTACAGTACAAGGGGCAGCATTAGTTAATGTCACCACGGGGGAAGAACCTGAAACAACTATAATTAGTAAAGATAGAAAAAAATCTAAAAGTTTTTAAAAGATATTTTTACAAAGCTTTTATAATATTTGTCAGGACTCCACTCCCATGCCCTGGATTCAAGGTCAGTGGGTGAGTCCCCTATCATGAGGGAGAAACTATTTTAAAAAAGATATTAGAGACTTTAAATTGATATAGATGGCGTGGATAAAGAGAAGAGTTGAGGTGAGGAATTGTTGCAGAGTAGCTCCTAGTGGGACATTTTATAATTATATAAATAGTTTTACGAGTTAATCAAAAAGGGATAATAAAAGTTTAATTAAAATTAGAGAAATCCTTGGACAATCTGAAAATGAAAAGACAGCTTTCACTCCACCTGGCAGGATAAAAAGGTCTGAGGAGATTGTTGGTGCCACTCATGGCTTTGGCTACATTTTATCTATTTAATGTGGCGAAAAGGAGAGTTCTTGTTGTTTTTTGTTCTGTTGTAGTCAGATGTCTTGCAGAATGGCATCATTCATTGTTTCATTAAAAAACATTGTTAAATAGTCCTCGTTTGTCAATCCTTAAATCTTTGTTTATACAGTCCGACCCCCTTAACAGAGATGATTAAACAGTGGAAAATTATAAGAATTTAGAATGATGTGAATCTTTTGATAATGTTGATTGAAGAAAAGCCTTGTTATGAAATTCTTTTCTTGAAAGATAGTTATTGCCATAAGCGATACGGAGAACCCTTTTGCTACCCTATTGCTCTGAAGGGTGAGCTGTGTAAGAAGCCGACCAATGGTAGACAGTGAATGGACGTGGAATGACCTATGATATTAGTGATAATCAGCTGCATAAAATATTTTAAGCTTTATCTTATGCATGAATGAAAAATCACACACACATATTTCCTGTGGGGTAAAAATCAAAAGAGCTGTAGTTGAGGGGAAAAATTTTATTTTTGGTTTTAGTTTAAAGTGCGCCTTGTGTATTTTTATCTCAGATTAAGGAATTGGCTAATTAATAATATAATTGTTTGCATGATTAATAATAATGATACAGTTAACAGTGATTCAGCATTTTTGAAGATTATTGTTTGTTTGTTTACTTAGAATAAATGTCAATGAAGAAAAAAATATTGATTAAACATCTCAATAAAATTTGTATAAGAGTATCTTAAAATTGCAGTTTCATATGTTAATAGCGAACTGAATATGATATTACTGATAAGAAAGTTCTGTAAATGGCATGTTAAAGTGATAATTATTGTGATTATGCATTTTGTAAAGTTAAAAGTAATTTTGGCAGGAAAAATTGGTCAATGAAAGCTTTTTTTATTCAACAATAAGTCATTGTAGATTATTCCTCTTAAGTTTATGGTGTTGAAGAGTTTATGAATTTTATGAGAAATAAATGTGTATTTTCTTTCTGGATACTAAAAGGGTACAAGGTATTTATTGTGTTTTTGCAATTAAAACTGATTAGAGTAAATTGTACATAGTATGTGTAATAAAGAGTAATAGTATATCTAGAATGTTGCATGCTATAAAATATGTTATGTAAATCCTTTCTACATTTCATGTATTTGGCTGTGGTATAGAATGTCAGGGTATGAGTATTGAATTACAATTATTGTCTCGGAATATCTTCAAATAGAAATTTTGTTTTAGTGTTTGTGAAATTAATTAAAAAAAGGAAGATCTTATTCTGAGGAAGCTAAAGCCTTGGCCATTCCTGAGAATGTAACAACTTATAGCGTAAGGGTATTAATCACAAAGAGTGCAAATTAAGAAGAAAAATTCATGAAAAGTACATTAAGAAATAATATCAAAGATATACATGCAAAAATCAAAGAAAATAGATTAGAAAGGGAACAAAAAGACAGGAAGGTACAATAACGTGAGGTACAAAAAGTGAAAGAGAACCAGGAGCAACAAAAAATAAGAGAGGAAAGGGAGCTGAGGGAGGCAAATAATGAAAATTGTCTGTGAGAAAATGACAGATATGATAATTTTCATAAATACTTAGATTTAAAAAAATGTTTTATGGGAGCATCCGACTAAGGCATAGGAATGGGCCTTTTATTTCAGTTATGCTGAGACAATGTTGAACTTCTATAAGATTCCAAAGGAGTATATGGGAAGGATAATAGTGATGGCTTTGAAGGGAACAAGGGCGATTCAAATCAAGGAGAAAGTTATGATAAATTTAAGGAGTCTATATTAAAGGAATTTATTACTATATAAATAAGTATTATAAAGGAATGAATAACTTCCCTCCAGGTAAAAATAATTGTCTCAAGGTCAATGAATCTCAATTCTATAATAAAGTTCAATCATTATTGGAGATATATCAACAAGTTCTCCAACACTTTCCATTTTTTGTTACAGTAATATAAAATAAATTATGGAAAAACTTTTTTGCATAAATTAAAGTAGCAATCTTTACAACAAATGCTTTAAAACAATACCGCTTCTTACTTTCTTAACTAGTTTAAGTCTCTTTTTAGTTCCATCACATGCTTCCATCAGCATTTCCTGCCATATCTTTTGAATTTTTTTAGTAAAAGTTGGGAGAGCAAGTATAACCGAACAAAAAGTCAGCTAAATGTTTGATTCAACACTCCTAAACCTACAATAATATCTCCAAAAGTATATTTACTTGTTAGAATAAAAGAGTGAGAAAGAACAAGCAAGTGTATCTCACCATGAATGATGACACGAAGAAATTTTCTAAATACTGTGATTTCATTTGTTTATTGAATGATTATTTTAGATGCTACAATAACACTATTAAGTATTTAACTAAAACAAAACAACTTGATCTAAATTTATGTCATTGTTCATATTCATTCATATCATTATAGAAATTAGATTTGTCCTTCTCATCGACTGCCAGGCCGCAATTCACACTGTTTCAAAATATGTTCTACTCCCTACAGCCATTGAATTCAATTGCAAAAACATTATTAATGCTCTTCTGTCTAGTGGAAAAGAGATAACTCTCTAATGGATCCCCAGCCATTGTGGCTTATGGGGTAATTAAAAGGCTGATAACCTTGCTAAAGAGGCATCTCTATTGGAGCTCCCTGTGTTGCCCACAAATTTGAGAAATGTTAAACAAATTGTGAAACTAAAGCTTCGAAGTCTCCGGGTTTCTTCCAACAGAGAGCAAGTTTCTGGAAAACCTTGGGAGAGCCTTCTGTCATCATCCTGTCTTCCGAAAAATCTCCCTAGAGCTATCAGTGTTTCATCTCTCCAATTGTTGACGGGGCACGATTACTTACATGCGAACTTGCACCGTGTTGGTTTTTCTCACTCTCCTAACTGTACTCTATGTACAAATAGGGCCCATATGAAAGGCGGGCATCTATGGAACTGCTCTGCCCTTCAGGAGACCCATAATTCTTCTAGTTTCAAGACGCTCTCCGCCCCTGGAGATATTTCTTTGTTATATTGGGCTGCAAGACTTCTCATTCTTGAGAGAGCAAATGATGGACGTAATTAAAAAAAAATATTCATTATGCAGATAAACTAGAATTAAGATTCCTTACCAGAAGAGCAAAAATCTTCCTTGTATATGATGTAAGCAAAATGTCTCTCTCCTTTTTTTTTAAAAAAATAAACGTTGTTAAACCACAGACCATTAAAAAAAAAGAACTTTGAGAAATAAAACTAATTAGGATAGAGGTTAAATAATTTGCTTTTTCCCTGATGAAATCTAACATCATATACGAAGTTTGATACTTACTCAGCCACTTATCTCTGAAGAGTTGACTTATTTGATAAAAAAAAAGAGTAGCCAATTAGAAACCATCAGAAAAAGGAATACCTTGAGCAGGAGATGCAGTGACGACAATGGGCGGAGGAGGCGACTGTAGAATAGCCGGCTTTGGACGTGTAAATATTGCTTGAGCCAGATTAGTTGGTAGAAGTGAAGTGCTTATAACAGCTGTGTTGGGTACTTCTTCCTCCTTTACTTTGATTCTCAGGACAAAATGTTGATATAAGTACTCACATACCTCTATTGAAAGAGATTAAGAGAAAAAGCAGGAATTGAGAAAAATAATAAAAAGTATTGAAACAATTTGCAAAAATACTTTATTTTGTTGCAAAAATTATTTCAACATTGAAGAAGTTTCCAGGTTATCTCATGGCAAATGTTTAGGTTGCTTCTCTTATCACACTGAAGTTGGATACGAAGTTGAAGTATTTCAAGAGGCTCTTCAATTTATATGCATTTCTGCATTGATACATTGAATTTATTAGCATAAAAAATAGCATTGAATTCAGTTTTCTGCTAGGTTTGTTATTTTGAGCAAATAATATGATACTATTCGTTGCAGATCACAATAATCCTTATTTAAAACAAAATTTTGAAACATTATTAAATATTTGTCAGATATGTCGGACCTATCAACTTTAATTTTTGGGGGTTTAAAAACTCTGGTTTTATTAAAAAAAAAATAAAAAAATAAAAATAAAAAACAGTAAAATTTAGAAAAAAAATTTCTTTTTATAGTTATGGTAAATCTGTTACCACAAATAAAAAAAAAGAAACATTTTAGGACATCGGAAAAAGTTCATAAATTTTCAGTACTCAGATAAAAATATTAAGATTTTGATAAATAAGGAGCATTCATTAGCATGAATGTTAAATAAATAAAATAAAAAATGCAAATAATTAACTATGAGCTAAAATTAGGAATTTCAGTTGAGTAGAGAGTTGTACTTCCTTTTTTAATGAATTTGACTATTTCATAAAAATACAATCTAAAAGTGTTAGCATAAAAAATTTTTCCACCCTGAATAACTTTTGATCTAATGATCCGATCTTCACGTTCTAGAACACAATCTTAATTGCTCGAGGGGGTGACCTCAAATATGATAATTAATAAGTGCAGATGATATTTTAAGTTACAAAATCAGACACAAAAACATATTTTCTCTGAATAAATAGGGGGTAGCCGCAATCTAGGAAATGTGGTCCCAATACAGTGGGTGATCGGTTAGCGAACAGATCGGTTAACGAACAAATCGTTTAACGAACACATATTTGGATAACGAACACTTTCAAGAAAGATTTTTTGTGTTCGGACAACGAACACATATTCGGATAATGAACAAAACAAATTCTAACGAACACTTCTCGGCCTGAAAAAAAATTAATATTAAACATTTGTTATCATTTTGCATACAAAATAAGATCACTGAAAGAAGAAATGCTTAAAGCATGCTTAGTATTAATAATTACTAAATGAAACTTGAATTAACAATGAATTTAAAGGTCATTCAATCATTATTATTATTATGAGGAGCTGAAGGAGTAACGAAAATCACATCTGCGACGCAAAGAAGTGCCATCCATGATAAAATGGAGAGGTTGCTTTTAGTTTGAATATATGAACGGGAAATGAAACGAGGTGTAACTAGTATGCCTATCATTCAAGAGAAGGCTAGAGAAATTTTTGAGAAATTGAAAGAACAAACTCCAGGTTCGTCATCCGAGGAGTTAGAATTCAAGGCTACCACTGGCTGGTTTACAAAGTTTAAAAAAAAGGTCTGGAATTAAACATGTATTAATGCGTGGTGAGTCTGTTAGTGCCGGTAAAGAAGCAGCTGAGAAGTTCTGTCTCAAATTTCAAGAATTCATTGAAACAGAAGGGTATCGCCCACAACAAATATTTAATTGTAATGAAACTGGTTTGCTTTGGAAACGCATGCCGAACCGTACCTACATCACGAAAGATGAGAAAAGTGTTCCTGGGCATAAACCTATGAAAGACCGATTGACGTTACTTTTGGGAGCTAAGGCTAGTGGTGATATGAAGCTTAAACCACTTCTCGTTTACCACTCTGAGAATCCCAGAGTATTAAAAAAAATTCCATAATTAAGAGCAAACTGCCAGTAATATGGAGATCGAATCAGAGAGCATGGGTCACGCAGTATCTTTTCAAAGAATGGCTATTTGAAGTTTGTGCCCCGAGCATCAAGACTACCTTGATGCCAATGACTTGCCATTGAAAGCACTGCTGCTATTGGACAATGCACCAGGACACCCAAAGGATCTTGAAGATAATTTGTTGACAGACTTTCCCTGGCTGACAGTTCAGTTTTTACCTCCGAATACGACTTCGCTGATTCAGCCGATGGATCAGGAGGTTATTGCGGCTTTCAAGAAATTGTACACTCACGCGCTGTTTCGTCGGTGCTTTGAAGCAAGCCAATTCTCCTAAACAATGACTTTAAAAAAGTTTTGGAAAGAAAAATTTGACATTCTTGAAGCTATTCGTATCATTCAAAAGGCGTGGTCAGAAGCCACACAGCGACAGTTGATTTCTGCTTGGCGGAAGCTGTGTCCATCCTTCGTTCAAGGAGACGGAGGTGATAAGGGAGACACCCCTGAAATTATGGATGAAATTTTGACAACTGCTAAAGATCTGGAAGTGGAGGTGAACGAGGATGACATGGAAGAGCTTATAATGGGACATGAAGATGAACTGAAGACAGAAGAACTCCAAGAAATTTTTGTATGAAGAACACCAAGAAACACAGCGAAATGTCTCTCCTTCTAAACGAGAGGAAGACGAAAGAGGACCAATGCCGACATCTGCCATTAAAGATCTTTTGAAAAAGTGGGAGGATGTCAGAGCAATGGCCTTAGAATAGCACCCAAACCTAGCTAATGTCAGTAGGGTTGGGGATCTTTACAACGACAATGCTATTAATTACTTCCGGAAAATCCTGAAAAAGAGAGAAAAGTAATTGACATTGGACACGTTCTTCAATGCCCCATAAGCAAAAAATGAAAAGGACTGATTAATATGCAAGACTATATATATGTATTATTTTTTAAAAAACTTACTAAGAAATTATAAATTTTTTAAAATTTAATTTTTAGGGTCTCCAGAACGAATTAATCAATTTCACACAGAAGTCTATGGTGAATCGATGATTGGTTAACGAACAATTCGGATAGCGAACATAATCTTGGAACGGATTATGTTCGTTAACCGATCACCCACTGTAGTTTGGTCAAAAGAGCGCTCTTAAAAAAGTTTTTTTATTTTTAATGCAGAATTCAATTTTAATAAAATCCCCGGCAAGCTGAATAATTATAGTAATGCTGTAATCTATTTGAGCAGTTAAAACATTTCTAATCGAGTTCACACTGGAACAATTAGTTTAAAATTAAAATTATACAAGAAAAAGAAATTACTGCAGGAAATAAAAAGTAGGTGGAATTAATTCATTCAATGGGATAAATAGTTTACCTTGAAACGATACAGTGTTTGAATTTGGCACATGTCTTTTAAGGCTCCACCACTTCCCACGCAACCATTGTGGTGACCTCACACTATGGAAAACAAATGGATTTTTTTTTGACAATCTTTAAATAACATTAGATAGAAAAAAAAATATTGTGGGACAAACCTCATCCAGTCTTTAGAAAGCTCATTCCAATCTACCTGATTTTCATCTGAGGCACTCAGAGCATACACCCTGGAATTACATAAAAATTATTCGTTCAATAAATAAAATTCAGCTAAACAAGCAAACTTGTTCTTTTGAACAATGAATAAGTGCATAATTATTTTCTTTTGTCCAAAAAGTATATTTTTCAAAACCAATATACAGTATAATTGCATTTTGGAACCAATTTTTTTTTTCAAAACTGAATCACAGAGATAGTTAGATGCTGGTCAGAAAACAAATATTTTTATTTTATTTTTCAGATAAGATGTACAGTGCACTATGCTAAATAAAAAAAGGAGCACCTAAATTTTTGATCTATTTAAAAGTTTGAGGGGCAGGATCTTAAACAAAATAAAAAGTGCAAAGCACATTTTAAGTTATGAGGAACAAACCTTTTCTAAATAAACAAATCTATTTTTTGGAAAGTTGGTCTGTCAATCCATTCACGCACATATATTAATAATTTATTCAAAGGAAGGAATTGCTTACGATATTTATGAAAATCATTTATCCAAAAATAATTCCGATTAAAAAAAAAACATTTTTTTATTATTTAACATAATAACGATAGGAAAACTTTTGAATTGTAAAGAACAAAATTTTTAACATTTCATTTAACTATTTTGATTTCCATAACATATAGTGAGTTCTATAAAGATAAAAATTTTATAGTATGACTTCTATGAACTTTGCCAGAACTACACAGTTTCAGATATTAGCTTAAAAAAAGAAAGGGGAAAAAAATTGAATCAAGTAAATAGGCCATTCAACAAATAGGACTGAATCAAACAAGCTATATAATCAAATAGGACTAAAACAAACCATAACAATGAAATAAACTAACTCTCTAGACAAAACAATTGGGATCCTATTTCTAAGAATATAAAAAAATAATAGATATAATCCAATGGAATTATTTTAAGATAAAATAGCTTTCTAATTATGAAATTTTTTTTTGATTAATTTACACGGTTTCAGATATTAGGCAAAAGACATCAAAATTTAAAATTACCACCAAGAAAGCTCAAATTTTCAACTATAGTTTGCATTTACAAAGGAGTATATATAAATAAGGAAAGGATGCAGTACACTTATAAATCATGTTTCTTTTAACACTTTTTATAGAGTATTTATAACAAGAAAATTTTATTTTTCTCATTTTTGTCACATATTTGTTTTAAGTAAAAGAGAATTTTCATTTTATTTTCCTTATTTCTTCAATTAGGTAGTTTTGCTACATTCTGCCTAGAGGGCCATAAAAACGGCATCGTTGAATGAGAGATCATCAGCTAAACTGCAAACATTCTGTAAGGCCTGTATATTAGTAAGAGGGAGACATATATATATATATTTTTAATCAATTATATAACCACAGTTTCATATCTTCTGCACATTCATAACAACACATGAATGTTTCTTTTATTGTTTATCAACCTATGTTTATACCTAATTTTCAAAAAATCTGACCAGTAGTTTTGTAGTTACAGATACAATTGACTGAATTTGAAAACATCTCTTAATTTTACACTCATTAACGTTAATCTTAATCCTTGTTTGGAAATAGGATGTGTAGTATTAGGGAAAACAGAGCAAGAAAAAGTCTAGATTTCCTTTTTTTAAATCATAAAGTATTTAGAAATAAACTCCTATATTAGTCAATTCCAACAATATCAGTAATAATGAATAACTTAAGTGCTAATAACCTGCAAATTAAAGTGACATCATCATCACGGGTCCACTCGGTTCCTCCAGCCACCTTCCAGTTCAGGTAATTCAACCATTTAGTTCTGCACTGTTTTTCAGAACGAGTTCCTACACGCTCAGCTACAACAGCCCAAGACAAACCGCTCGATATCATTTCACCGGGAAGAGCATTCGTCAAGTCGTACACGGCCTCGGCCAACCTCCGTTCTTCGGCAGGCAACCATTTTCCTGAAGTTTTCAAAGAAACATCTTGAATCAAAAGCAATAATCAAAAACTTGAAATATCAAATACTTTATAACACAACACTTAGATAAGAGCTCTTTGCCTGCAAATAAAAGATTGGAAGTGACTTAACTTAGAAGCAATAGTTTACATAGTTGTATAGGGCTTAGCTCGATAATTACATTTCCTGACAAGCTGGAGTCATAAAAAAAAATTCTAACTAGAAAATGTAAATATTTATTCAGAAATATTACAATTAAGTGCCCTGTGGCTCAGGGGACAGAGAGCTCACCACCAAAGAGGTGAACAGGTTTGAATCCCAGAGATGGATGGTCGATACGAATTCTGCATCCGGTTTGAACGGACAATGCTAACATAAAATATGCTAAGTGGTAGGCGGATCCTGGGTTAGAGTCCGAGAATACAGGGAAAAATAAATCTAACCCCTCTTTATTATCATTAAATTTTAAATAATTTGACAGAAGATTCAAGGTCAAAAAGTTAGAGGGAGTGCAAATGATTTTCTAAAGTTCAAAATCAAACATAAAAATGAACTCTTACTGGTTAAATCTATGTTTTTTAAAGACACATTCATACTGTTGGAAACTATGATACCAATAGTTATTACAGAGTTGTTGAAAGTTTGACTTGATGTTTTAGTAATTTGTTATATATCTGGAACTATTTAAGCAAATCATATTTACTCCAGTTTTAAAACTTGTTCTTCCAAAGAAAACACAAAGAAAAGTTTTCTTTATTTTTTTCCAATTAATTTAACGAAAATAAAAAAAGAACCAAAATTTGTACAAAATCTGACAGCAAAAAGACTTAGAATGATTGATGTTCTTCCTTTCTGAAATAAATAAAATTATTCTCAAATGAATAAAATAACGTTGAAAATAGAATTACCTTGATTACAGTTATCTTTCATGAGTCGGCAGCGATCTTTAATAGAGGATGCACTTCTTCCCATTGCAGCGCCGATTGCTTGCCAGTCATTTCCGTAAACAGACCGAAGCCTGGAAATTTTGTTTAGACAAAATTAAAAAAAAAAACTAAAAATTTCATGAATTGCTAACTAATTTTTAGTTATTTCATATAATCAAGTCTATATGTATAAAAATAATCTGTTAAATAAGTGTATCTAATTTATTTACTGGAGAGTTTGGGTCACTATGTTTGTTTTACAGTCATTTCTGTTTCTTGACAATAAACAGATCTAGAATTTAAAACTAAAATTTAGTCAACTATAAGATGCTAAAAAGTTTCATTCCATTAGTACTGATTTTGTTCAAATGATTTAGACCTGATCACTTTGCATTTAACATTGAAATTTAATTTGTAAGCTTGTTTTCTAAATTCTTATAAAATTTTTGGTTATTATAGAACTTGTTGAATATAGTAAAATAATTATGTAAATTAGATGGTCACTGAATGTGAATGTATGTTTATCATAAATTGTTGCATATAATATCATATAATTACTTTATATAAAGGAACATCACTTTTGCTCAAAGCCTATAATTTAAATTGATGCTTTGAATAAGATTTTCACAATGATTACTTTCGATTTTAATAAAAAAAGTTGAAATGAAAAAATAAGTTAAATATAAATACCACAACAGTTAAGCCTCAAATATTAAGTTTTAAATATACCATCTGAAAACAAATTAGATTAAAAATGTGGTTAAATATAAGAAAAATATATAAATTTACAAGTAAATGGTAAATGCCATATAACTTTAATAATGTTTTTATGTTGATGATAACCAAAGACTTCCAGATCTTTTTTGCCAATTAAGGATGTCATCCTTTTTTTCAATAAGAATGCACAAACAACAATGCTAAACAATTTTAGACTTTTCAAAATTAATTCTAAAAAAAATTATGAACTGATTAATTTTTAATCTAAGCATTTGGAAAATAATGGAGCAAGAATGTACAAATTTTTTTCTCTTTAGAACTAACCATTCAGAATCTATTTTTACAGAATGAAAACACAAAACAAATTGAAACCAGAGTTATGATTTCTTCCGGAAGAAATTATTTCTTCCAGGACACAGGAGAAAGTGGGGGAAAAGACAACAGAAAAATGGAAGAACTTAACATTGATAAACTATTATTTTAGATAACTAAAAGAGGAATAATTCAATTTTAAAACGAATAAAATTTAATAAAGAGCAAAAAACATTTCCTACATTTAATTTTTTTAAACTAACTATTTTAATATTATTTATTTAATTTTATGCAGAATTTTAATCTTAAATGACTCATTATAATAATTTGTTTCGAATTTTGATTTATGCTATCCTTATTTTTCAAAAAACACAATCACAATCAATTTTTTGATTGATTAAATTAAGATATTTAATTATAATTTAAGAAATTTTTTAGCAATTTTAGATATTAATTTGCTTTGAATTAATTTTATTTTTTAATTAAATTTATTTATCTGCCCAATTAAATTTAACAAAAAGTTTTTCTCCCAAAATATATAATATTAGTAAACGCTATGCAAAAACACTGCAAGGCAATAAAAATTTGGGTGAAAAAAATCTTAGCTATAACATTTATATTTCAAAGCTTACAAGCTAAAAACATAATATATATATATATATATATATATATATAAAATAAACTATAGACACATACTAATCTAAAAGTATCTGAAACTAAATATTTCTTGATATCTAAATTATTTTATTCCAAAATGGGTTAAACATAAACCATTCTTCAATGTGTGACAGGCATGAAAGAATATGTACAGGTATAGGACAAAATAATAGGAACACCTGTGATAGAATGGAGTCATTCTCGACCGTCCAATACGCGACGGGCACATGTCGCAAGAATGTGCCACCTAGTGGTGATGAAAGGCAAGGTATCTGTCTAGCATTTGGCAGTGTGAGATTTGCATGAAAAAATCTGTTTCTAGCAGAACGAGATTATGTCCGACCTCTCTGACCTTAAAAGAGGCATGATAATCGGAGCTCGCCTGGCTGGAGCGTCCGTGTCCAGAACAGCAAACCTTGTAGGTGTTTCAAGGACCACTGTATCAAGGACTCTGTCGGCATACACAAAGTTGGGTAAGGTGCCTTCGGCAAGGCACAACAGCGGCAGGAAGTCGAAGTTGTCAGACCGTGATAGACGGGTGTTGAAGAGGATAGTCGATCGAAAACGCAAGACTACACTGCCGGTGATAACATCCGAGATGAATACCCACCTTCAGAACCCTGTATCCATGAAAACCATTCAACGGGAGTTGCATGCTGCTAACATTCATGGCAGAGTAGCTATTCCAAAACCGTTAGGTTCAGCGCGGAATGCTTTGAAGAGACTACAGTGGTGCCAAGACCACCTAAAATGGACGCAACTGCAATGGGAATAAGTCATCTGGTCTGATGAATCCTCTGATGAGCCTTTGTGGGGTTTTTTGGAGAAAAAAGTCCGTGCTCGGTTTCCTCCTCCATGCACACTTTCTGAACTGAAGACAGCCCTGCAAGAGAAATGGCTGCAAATTCCAATGAACTTTGTTCAAGACCTTTATTTGTCAATCCCACTTCAAATGCAAGCTGTCATTCAGGCCAAAGGTGGCCCAACTCCTTATTAATAAAATATTTTCATTTTTTCACAGGTGTTCCTATTATTTTGTCCTATACCTGTATATTACGAAGATAACATCAACATTTATCCACATGAATAAGAAATTATGCAAATTGACTTTCTTTTGCATATACTTATATATAAAACAAACTTAAAGAAAATCTGCAGAACTTAAATCTTCACAAAAGTATATTTACACAGCTTGTAACGATATTATCCAACTATACTCAGTTTTAATTTTGAAAATAAAATTTATCAGTTAAGACAAGATTTTCAGCTGAAATATTAAAAAATTTACTAATCTTTTTACCACATAATAATTTTTTTTAAAATTAGCCATTGTTCTGAAAAAGAAAATTCAGCAACTTAAGAATATATGGTTAAAAATCAAGTTTATTTTATAAACTATAGTTAATGTATAATTTTATGATTAGGTATGTTAAAATACAATTTAACAGCATTAAAAATAGTCATTGATAAATGTTTTTAGAATTACTTTCAGTATTGATATTTAAAATTTTATGAAAATTAGTATGATGTTTGTGAATACATAGTGTGATATGTAATATAATACAATTTTATCCCCATATGTTAAAAGTTCTATATAAAATAAAGTACTACTATATTCCTTACATTGAAAGAAACTACCCAAGTAATAGGTAAATATTCGATAACATCAGAAAACCTAATGTTATTTTGCCCAAATTTAAAATGATAAATCAATGTTAAATGATACAAAAAGTCTTTCTCTGCACTATATTATGTTAGTTACTACGCAAACAAATATTTTTATAAAAATAAATAAAATAATATTTTTTTGCATCGGTTTTGATGTTATACAATATAAGATTTTCTATTTCCTATTACTATTTTGTGTCGTTTTTTATTTTTGGAATATGCAAAAGTAAGATTTAGATGGTAGTAGAATAATTAGGCAATATAATTTGACTTAATTTTCTGTGTTGTTGTGAAGCAGCATAACAGTAATTATATAATATCATTCCACACATTATTTACTAAGCAATACAGAAATACTAAATAAAATATTAACTGAAATCTGCTTATTGCTACTATCCATTTCCCTCAATCTTCTCCAAATTATATTTTAAGTCCAGCAGATTTTCATGAATCAATATTTCAAATTTAACTAACAAATAATACTTGAGTAGCTAAATTTTTATTCATTATTTTTTTCTTCCCTTTATACAGAGTTTTCTGATAAATTTTATATCATTTTTAAGTGTTTATTTTAAATGCATTAAAAATATTTTTTTGAGATAAGCCAATTTTATCAAATTTGAACTTGATTGAACTTGTTAGAGTATAAAACATATTTTTATAAAAGTCAATCAATAGAAGTCAATAAACAAAAGTAATCAATTTCAGTTTTATCTAACTATTTATTTATATTTATACTTATATTTGCAATTTTATAATTATCAAAAATTATTCACATTATGAAATTCTATAATAAAAACCATACTATACAGTTGTAAAGTAATATTTTCATGAAGTGAATAAAAACTGTTAACTTTTATACTTTTTACATCATCCTTTAAGAGTTGCCCTTAGTATTAATGATTGAAATTTGACTACTATTAAGCAGAGCTCATTCTAGGCAGGGTAAATAGGGCGCAGCACCCTGCTGCCCTTTTAGTCAAAAGAATCCACCCTGTTGCCCCATAAGTAAATTAGTACCCTGATGTAATAGTACCCTTTTTGCCCTTTCCTTCCTCAACCCTTCTTTATTTTCAACTCTTTTTATTTAGTTTGTCATTGCTGTCAATACATAGATTTATATGGGAAAGGAAAATTAGCCATCACACCCCCTTGTTGCACTTGTCCTTGAAAGTTTGCAGTTTACTTCAACTATCATTAAATCATAATTATTATTAATCGTTTTAATTACTAAATCATAACTACAGACACTTAAAAAAATACATTCATTATTTTATTAATATATGCATGCATTTTAAATAAATTACTAAGCTAATTAGCTCATTAACTCGATATATATATATATATATATGTGTGTGTGTGTGTGTGTGTTAATTTATTAATAAAAATTAGTAATTAATATGATTGCATTGGTACTTTTAGTAAAGTAAAAAAAAAAAAAATGACAATGTTTTTACAATAGAATGTGTAAAGCCCATAGAAAGAAATTATTGCCTTTTTAGAACAATAATGCCCTTTTTTTCAAACTTTTGCACCTTGCCCTTTTTTTCTGCCTAGAATGAGCTCTGTATTAAGTTACTATTTTGTGAACAATACTACAACAAAATCTATTTTTGTTTAAAACATACCAATTCCAAAAGAAAAAAAAAGAAAATTAATAAGCTTTTTTTACTGCGTGTAAGCTGCAAACACATAAAACTTATAAAATAAGTTTAAAATATTGAGAGAAAAAAACATGAAAAAAAAAAATAAAAAGTCAGAAAACAAAAACATTAAAGTATGTAACCTTTTCATCAGCTTACACAATTATATCCGCAAAAAGGAGTGCTTTCCAATATTGTATCAATATAGCCAAAGCAAAATATATCAATACAATAGTGTGAGGAGCACTAAAAAACTTGAAATGAAAATTGAGCACATTAAGTAAAAGATATAGACGAAATAAAATATATCAAGCAAAAAACAGAAAATATAGAATAAAACGAAAAATAAAATCTATAAAACAAGTAACAAATTCAAATGAACTTACAAGTACCGGAATCTTTCAAGAATGATTTAAAATATTTTCATAATAAGATTGCCAGATTGCAAAATAAGACAGAGTTAGAAGCATATTTGATTTATTAGTTACCTTGGACTAGATCAAAAATAGATGTGAGCAAGGTAATAATATTATAGCGGAGAATTAATAAGCTTGATATTTAATTATACAATTTTAATGATTTTAGAAAATTAACATTTATAAAAAAAAGAAGAAAAAAAGAAAGAGATAGGGAAACATTATTTGCTTGTTTTGTACAGATTTGTAGCCACGAATTTGTCCCAATTGAATTTACAAATGACAAAAATATAGATTACCAAAGAAGTTTTTAAGAAGTTGATTAATAAACACATACACTTAAGTCAATGATTTTAGGATAAATAAACATTACTACACTTTTAATTTTATTCATTTGATTTGGTTTTTAAAGCAATGTTTCCAGAAACACTAGAATTCCAAGTAATTAGTTTGTTTATATTAAAATTAAAATCATTATTTTTATCGTATAAATCAACACACCAGATATTTTCCTCTTTTTTAACACCTAAATCTAAAAAATTAATATCATCATCATGATTACGAAGCAAGATTAATTTTTTGGGGTAAATATTATGTAACAAAATTGTATAATCTTGAAAATTAAAGATAATGAATAATTACAGTCAGTTTTTTTAAAAAAAATCTTCCTCCAATGCTTTCAGAATCCCTCCAAAGCTCCAGAAAACATTTTGTTACTTTTCTAAGAGGGCTATTTAAGTTAGTTATAAGTAGGGCCCAATAAATTATGCGGAAATTTTTAAAAAATTATGCGGCTAGGATGAGGCGATTTTTAAAAATTATGCGGCAAGGACGCGGTGTCTTTTAAAAATTAGGCATGTGGGTTGCGAATGACCCAGAAAACAATTGAAACTGAAAAAAAAAAAAACTCTTGAAAAAGTTCAACTTTCTTTCCTGTTTTAATAAAAAAAAATCTTCAATGAATACAGTAAAGATTTCAACTAAATTACCTTATGTATTGTACATCCATTTTCTACATCAGAACAATTATTAAAATTTATTAAAATGGACAGAAGTTAGTCCAGAAGTTGCGTTTTCTTTCAAACTCTGTCCTTGTTTTGTAAAAATTTGGCCGTAGCAGGATACAGCTCTTTCACAATCTACTGAATTAGGAAGCACTGAGAGCACTTGTCTTGCTTTTTTTGTAAGTTCTGAAAATCTCTCTGAGACTACCTCTGAATTCCAGAATCTAATTAAGTCCAGGTTTGAACATTCTTTTACATATTCTTTGCAAGCAGCATACTCGAGTTTTATATCTTGACGACTCATTCCTGGAATATTCTTGAATACATCGTCGTCTTCAATATTGAGGTTGACTATTTGTTCTGGATCAAAAACTCGAGCAGCTTTCATGAAGTTTAATGCAGGTTGACTAAACTTGGGCCCGCGTTTTTTGAATACGTCTAGTTCTGGAGAGTAGAAAGTATTCAACTTTACAATTGTTTTGTGAAACACTTCTTGAAGAAATACGTTGCGTGAATCTTTTCGTGAGTATGATGCCTGAGAATTACATCGAAGTTTAGACCGCAGATCAAAAATCTTATTGTAAGCTTTGTGAATAGATACACCACATGTTTTGAAAAAGAGAAGAGTATCCATTAATATCTGAGCGTGTTCTGCAATGAACTAAAAGTCTTTGCAAACGTACTTGCTTTCCACCAAAACTTTGCACTGATTGAGACAAGCAGTGGCAGGAGTAAGGTTTACTTCACTGCTAAAAAATTCCATGCAAACATTACAATGTTCAGCATGATATTGCACTGATTTAAACCAGGAATTCCACCGTGTCTTTATTGGTACTGGACAAAGTTTAGCTTTCTTATTGGCATCTGTTAAAAACTTTAAATAGCGGTGCTTTCTTGCAGGACAATGCTTGAACAATTTCTTAAAGTTTCCTGTGAATTTGTCCACCTCTGAAAAATGTTCACGCCACTGATCAAACGCTAAATTAAGAATGTGAGCATTGCAGGTCATGCGCACTGAATTGGGCAGTAGAGTATGCAACACTTCCTTGTAAGCCCGAGTCATGTAAGTTGCGTTATCTGTTAAGATTGCTGAAACTTTGTTGAAATCAATCTCTATATTTGTAAAGCACTGCACTAAGGCTTGAGAAACTGTAGTCGATTGTACAGCTTCAAGATGAATGCTATGCAGAAGATAAGGATGCATCATTGCAATATCTGTAAATTGCGGGACAGCTAAAATATGTAAAACATAGTTGTCTTTATCATCACTGCCTTCATCGAAGCCGATGCAGAGTGAATCAGTAGTACGAAGAATTTCTTTCAATTCATTCTTCTTTACTTCAAATACTTTTGGTAAATAATTTTGGCGAAGCGAATTAGCACAAGGTAAAGCACCTGCACCCGAAATATTTTTCGTTAGAAATTCTCTCATTTTGGGGTAATCCATTTTTTCAATTGGAATATTAGCACTCGTAAATGCGTCAACAATTTCAAAGTTTAAAAGATTGCGCATTTCAGCACATTCGGTTTTTCTCTTGAACATTGATGACACGGTTGCTTGTTTTTTTTTCCTGCATTTCGCTGTCCTCTTGTTCATTTTTTCTTTTATTTGTTATGTGACGATTACTATCCAAATGCTTATCGACAACACACTTTCTTGAGTGATCCACGGCAATATTACACGTGGTACAGAACATTATTCCATCAGAAGCGTGAAAAATACTCTGATATTGCTTACATCTATCCTGTGCAGAAATATGGATGGCATTTTTTTAAAATTTTAGATAGACACATGTTTACAGTGACTATTTGTGTGGAAATGAGTTAAACTAATTTCAAATCAATAAATGAAAAGACTCACATGCACCGAGCAGATACTCGAAGAATGAATAAAGCGGAATGCATGGCCCTTAAGCAATATCTTGTGGAGTTCCAGGAACTACAAAGAAAAGAGGTGGGACTGGAGTTTGAGGGGGGGGGATCATTCTTCCCCAACTTTCTAGCTCTGCGGTCTATACCATAGAGGTGACCTCTATGGTCTATACACCGCGAAAGCTGTTCAACCAGCTTCCTATTGAAGATGATGGTGACTGATAAGAAGCTATGTGCCGGGGGATATTCTTGGAAAAATCTGACCACCTGACCAAAAAGATTCTTGGAATTGAAAAAGAAGATATTTCAACTGAAAAAAAACCCTTAAGGAGAAATTTATCTGGTAAACGAATACATTTTGCTGAAAAATAAAAATTATACAGATATGCTGCGATTACGCGGAAAATTGTAAATTATGCGGATAATTGTGATTTATGCAGGTTTCCGCATCTTCGCATAATTTATAGGGTACTAGTTATAAGCAAAAAACGCTCACTTTCGTTCTCATTTGAGAAGGGGAGACAAATGATTATTCACAAACTATTCACAAAAACGTCTAGCTTAATGATATTTGCTAAAATCATGTGACTTAATTTAATTTTAAGCATAAGTACATGTCATATTCATACAGACTGTGACGGTGTTGATGGCCAGATATTATTCAATGGACTAGATTCTTAAAGGTGTTGATTTTTTTTTTTTTTTTTTGGCGATAAGGAATGCTTAGCCAGAGATTTTTTCACCTTTTTCAATTAATTTTTTTTCATCAAAAATGTATTATGCATTATGTATTGTATTGTATTGTATTATGCAAAATGTATTATACATTTTAGAATTCTTCTTTGCAAGCGCTATCATGTAGTTTTTAGAAATAAGGAGAAAAATTAACAATAACCGTATATGGTAAATACTATATTCAGGGTATCTGCTACATTTTAGATTTTCAAATTCATGACTTTCCATGACTAACTCCCAGAATTTTTCATGACTTAACAAAATTACTATTTTCTCTGACAAAAACACAAGAAATTTAAAAAAGCATTATAATAACACGAATTGAAATGATAGGTATAACCAAAACTGTTATATTCTGCATCGTCATATATAAAGATATTAAATAAAAAAAAAAAACAGAATAAAGAAAGAGTTGAAGCAATAAAATAGCCGAAAAAAACACAGAAGCAAATAATTTTTTTCTGCAGAATTATATTCTAAAGATACTTTTCTTGTTCGTCAGAAAGGAAAGAAATACTCCTGATTTTTCTGTTCTCATTTAAAAAAATTTGCCAATGACTGGCTTGCTTCAGCTAGAATTTTAAATTGATAAAATCAAAAATAAATAATAACAAAAATTTTGAAATCACAGAAGTTTAAAAGATAATTCGCTCTAGAAATGATGTTTTTTCTTTCATTTAAAACATGATAAAAACATTTCACATTTTAATAAAATGGATTTAATGTGGATTACAATTTATTAAAAATTCAGATATTCGGAACACCATGAAATGGGAGGGTATTTTTAAATTCCATTTTAAAAATTAGATTTTTTGGCGACCTAAATCCGACTTTCCATGATTTTATTTAAAAAAATAGTTAAAATCATGACATTTCATGACAAATTTTGTTCAAAACCGAAATTCATGACTTTCCAGGTGCGCGGATAACCATTTAGAAAATAAAGAAAATTAGTATAT
>NC_092209.1:181682-237706 GCF_043381705.1 Parasteatoda tepidariorum
AGCGATGAATTAGAGAGTGAAATCATACAAAGTCAAGAGTATCAAGATCGAGTAGTGGCTTATAAAGGCAAAATTGAAAGATATTTACTGAAATGCCAGACTACAAGACAGGAAGTAACGGTTAATAGTGGTAACAATAATTTACAAGAAAATATAACTTATGGAAATATCTCGCACATTGCTAACGTTAAATTACCTAAATTGGAGATAAAATTTTTTTTTGGTGATGCCTGTGAGTGGCACAGTTTCTGGAATAGCAACAACATAGCTATACATAGTAATGAGAGTCTTAAAAAAATTGATAAATTTAATTATCTTAAGATGTATTTCGGGGGAGTTGCTTTGAGTGCAATTTCTGGATTCTCATTAACTGAAAGTAATTATGATTCTTCTATTAAGTTGCTAACCGAAAGATTTGGTAGGCAAGATTTAATTATTAGTAGTCATATGAATAAACTTTATCAATTAATTCTGTAAGAAATTCATATGATATTAAAGCTCTACGTAAGTTCTATGACGAATGTGAAATCCACATTCGCAGTTTGCAATCAATGAATGTGACAAAAGGTAGTTATGGTAATTTACTCTGTCCTGTTATTTTACAGAAGCTACCAGAGGATTTAAATTTAGATTATAATAAAAATAGAAAATCAAGTGTAGATTTTGACATTGATGCACTAATTTCATTTATTAGAAAAGAGGTAGAATGTAGAGAAGCCTCACATGTGTTGTCTAATAGTTCTAAAAAACAAAGTGTTCATTTCGAAACACAGCAACGGTCGGAGAGCCGTAGTAAACATAATTATAATCGGAAGTTCTCATCTTCTTCGGCATTAGTTTCGGCATCTAACAACATATTTTGTTTGCTTTGTAATTCCAAAAATCACGAATCGAAAGATTGTTCTCTGACCATTGAAGAAAAAAAACAAATGCTAAAAGATCAATTTCGCTGTTTCCGGTGCTTAAAGAAATATCACACATCCAAAAACTGTTGGAATAAATGTATTTGCACATTATGTAAGAAACCGAAAAGCGAATTAATTTGCGATAAATCAGCAATAAATAATGAGTCGAAAGAGAAAAACGATACTTTAGCATTCGTTACCGCTTCATGTGTTTCGAAACGAAAACAAAATGAAATGATCTATTTACAGACTTCTTTAGCGTATTTGATTTATGGTAATGTAAAGAAGTTGGTTAGAATTTTATTTGACTCTGGTAGCCATCGAAGTTTTTTGAAACGTGATATTTGTAATGAGTTGAACCTCAGGACCATTAAAACTGAACGGTTGCATGTTTTCGGTTTTGGAGAAAAAATTTCTAAGGGGTGTTCTTACGATTTAGTGAAAGTAAATCTTCAGAACAAAAACGATAAAAAATTAAATGTTTGCATTGAAGCATTTGTAGTAGAAAAAATAACGTGTGGGAAAATAGCCGCACCCCATGAGAAAATTAAATAATTAGCAAGGAAAAATAATATTTTTCTTTCGGATACCGGAGAAATTGCTGATATAGACATTTTGATCGGTGCCGATTTCCTACATGACGTAATTTTTGATACGTCTTTGAGACTGGGAAAAGGACTCTTTGCAACCGATAGTTTATTTGGTTTTGTGGTTCAAGGGAGATTCATGAATAATTGCCAATTAAGTAGGATTGTAAATAATAGTATAATATCTGATGTTGATTATTCTTTGTTTTGGAACCTTGAAGGATTAGGAAGAAATACTATGAACGAAGAAAATGTTGATAATAAAAGTGAATTGTTAAAAGGTTTTAATTCTGATTTGCATTTTGAAAATAATAGGTATAGTGTGCAACTTCTCTGGAGACCAAATACAAAACATTTGTTAAATGATAACTTTGAGCTGGTTTCAGAGAGGTTTGACAAATTAAAAAGGAGATTCAAAAATGATAAATCCTTGTTTGAAGAATATAACAAAGTTATAAAAACTTACGAAAACGAAGGGATAATTGAGAAAGTTAAAAACACTGATCCCCAAAATTATAAACAATGTTATTTACCTCATAGGGCGGTTATAAGAAACGATAAACTAACTAACAAATTAAGGATTGTCTTTGACGGTTCCGCGCATAAAAAAAAATGAATTGTCTCTTAACTGTGGAAATAAGTAGTTTCCAGTTATAAACTTTAGTGTTTGAGTTTTTTTTTTTTTTTCAGATTCGTTTCCAGGATGGAAGTAAAGGGAATTCAAGAAACAAGCATTCAATCAATGTGACGTACGAAATCGTTATCTATAAAAGAACGAACAATTTCTTCTTTCATGCCGGTGGAGAGGGATGAGTAGCCCACTCATCTTTTGAGTCTTTGGCCGATTGTAGGTGATGATCCTATATATATATTTGTATATTCAATTAGAATTTTAGATTTAAGTTAACCATTGAAAGTAATAATAAATGTGTTCCAGGTTATTTGTGTACTTCATGATTTTTAGCATACTCTGTTTTGTGAGTTAAATCCACATTAACGACTGTTTGTATATTGGGCCAAATTTATACCCAGATATACATGAACTTATGCTAGTGTTTCGGTAAAACAAGATTGCTTTTATAGGGGACGTTCAACAAGCTTTCTTACAAATAGGGATTAATGTAGAAGATCGAGATGTCACAAGATTTCTTTGGTCAGATGACTCCGATAATGATTCGTCTACAGTAATTTATAGATTTTGCCGCATACTATTTGGTATCAACTGTAGCCCTTTTCTCTTAGCGGCTACTATTAAAGAGCATATTAAAAAGTTTGCAAAATCAAAGCCTCTTGCGTATGAATTACTAAATGAAAGGGTATATGTCGATGACGTCATAGGGGGAAGTGACAGTACAGATACAGCATTTCAAATAAGTTCTGATTGTGTTGAAATATTTCGGGATGCGGGCATGGNCAAGGGTGAAAATGGAATAAAGAAATCATATATAGCCTTGTTCACATGTGCAGTCACGAGAGCAATACATCTTGAATTAGTCACAGACATGTCTACTTCGACTTTTCCGCTCGCATTCAGAAGATTTGTCTCTAGAAGAGGTAGTTGTCATACAATCTACTCCGACAACGCCAAGACGTTTAAATGTACCGATAAAGAGCTTCAGAGATTATTTGATATTCTGGAAAATTCCGAATTCAAAAACGTTCTTGCTGCTAAAAGAATATCCTGGAAATTCATCGTCCAACTTGCCCCTTGGTGGGGAGGATTTTATGAAAGATTGGTAAAAAGTGTCAAAGAGCCTCTAAAGAAAATACTTTGAAAAGCTCTCTTAAATTTTGAAGAGATGACCACTATATTGACTGAAATCAAAACCATCGTTAATCTTCGACCCTTGTCCTACGTCACTAACGAAATTGGTGAACCAGAAATTCTTACCCATCACAATTTTTAACCCCTGGTAAAGAAAAGACAGAGTATCCAGCCCATTTCATAGAAACCATCCATAGAGAATCCACCAAAAAGATTCTTATAAAAAGAAAAGAATACCAAGCTACATTGTTGGCTAATTTATGGAAGCGCTGGAAGGAGCGCTATTTGTTTAATTTGAGATCTGCACACAACTTTACTTCTCCTAACCTAACAAAATGTTTGAAAGTGGGAGATGTGATTTTGATGGAGGGCACCACAAAATCAAAATTATTATGGGACATAGGTATTATAACAAAAGTATTTCAAGGGCGTGATGAACTTGTAAGATCTTGCCTTATTCGCAAATCCAACGGCGAATATAAACGCCCAGTACAACTTATTTATCCTTTAGAACTCAATGACTGAAATGAACAATGATAAGCTTTAATAGTTTATGTTTTTTTTTTTTTTATTTTCTTTCAAATGAACATTTGCATCTCATTTCAAATTTATTTGCATTTAAATGCTATTTTTCTAACATGTTTATGCTATTTTTGTCGAATTTTTATGTTTAAAATTTTAGTGAACTCAGAGGAGTTCAAGTGGGGAGTGTTGAGGATTTATAATACCAGATGGCGCTGAGCGCAAACAATTTTTTTATTATATTTTCTTCACTTCTTAAGTTTCAGTTTGGATTCAACTCACTGAACCACAATGAAATAAAATACTTTTAATCATTACAATTTGTGTAATTATTGTTGAATTCGAGTTAGATACTGAATAATAAAATCATGCACCCTTTATCTAAATGTATACTATTTCTATCCAATCTGAGATTGATTTTGATTAAGTAATTAAGGTGTAATTGAGCATATTACTTAATCTTAAAAATAAGTGGAATAAAATAATATTTTCTATGAACTTGAACACTATAAACAGTTTGAAGTTTTAAAAATCTGCACAATCTCTCAAAACCGTAAATTTAATTAGCAAAAATTTTACTAATAATTTACAAAGGATGTTCATATGATATAAGAACTAAAAGAGCACTGAAATAACCTGAGCAGATGGAGGCAACACATTTCCATTCTGCATACGCTACGTCATAACCAATCAGTGATAATTTTGGATTGCATTACCTACGGTGGCCTTTTTGGGCAATTGAAATTATTAATATTTTAATAAATACACATTTGGAGGGAAAAACAATCAGATTTTCAGATTTAAAAGAGAATTTTAAAAAATTAAGAGATGCTGCAATTGTCCATTATTAAAAAGACAAAAATTATTGAGAATTTCACAATGATTGAAAACACAATTAAGTGTAATTAATTGCAAATTAATTTGACTTAATCTTGATCATTGGGAAATGCTAATTAATTTTTGTCTTTTTAATAATTATCTTTACAATGGAAAACATTCAGTTTTTATTCAAATTGATGGAATACCACAAGGATCTAATTTTTCATCTCTCTTTGCTAACTTATTTTTACATTGATATGAAAAAAAATTATACTCTTAGGATTAATTTTTTTTTAGATTTATTGATGATTTAATTAACTTTAATTTTCAAGATTATAAAATTTTGTTAAATAATATTAACCCCGAGAAATTAATCTTGCTTCGTAATCATGATGATAATATTAATTTAAATTCTTGGATTTGGGTATTAAAAAAGAAAATATCTGCTTTGTTGATTTATACGATAAAAAATGATTTTAATATTAATATAAACAAACTTATTACTTGAAATTCTAATGTTTCTAAAAACGTTTATTTAAATACCATTTTTAGTTAAATGAATATATTAAAAGAATACAATTAAAACTATAGATAGTAATGTTTAATTATCCAAAAATAAATAGACAAACTCTTTAAAAATTTAATAAAAAACAATGGATACCCAACTAATGTAATTAAGTGCTATATAAAATCCTAGAGTTAATTGTATGTTATTATTAATAAATTTACTAAAAACTTCTTTGTTATATTTTTGTGTGTAAATATTATTCGGGAAGATCGTGGATAAAAATTTGTGCGAAATGGGCAAATCATGTTTCTGTCTGTTTTTTTTTTAATAAATGTCAATTTTCTAAAATCATTAAAATTGTTTAATTAAATATCAACTTTTTTAATTCTAAACTTAATGTATTTTTTATGTTATATAATGTATGTACAAAATTATGTATTTTTGTAGTATTTCGAATTTTACTCCTAGCTATCCATATTAGGTCATCTATAAATAAACAGGATTAAAAATTACAGGCATTTATCATACTATAAATGATGAATCATTCATTGAGAGAACAAAAAATAAACATAATGTAATAACAATAATAGATAAAAATAACCTATCAGCATAGATTCAATAGTTGTCGGATTCATTATGAAATATTCAGTGTCTTGTTCAATTTATGAATAATTATATATAACAGTAGTAGAAAATGAGAAAAAAAAATTTTGAAAAAGAAATTACTTCTTAAGCTTGGCCAGTTCTTCAGAAGTGTATTTTCCAACATGGTTTTTGTTATCATACATTCTGATCACCCTTCTATAGACGGAGAACAGAGGCCTATTTAAACCTTTGGCTACAGTTCGATAAAAATCTTTTCTTTCATCCTTGGACATCTCAAACACAATTGTAGCAGGATTTGTAATATCATGCTCCTAAAAAGAAATATTTCATGTTTACTAGAAACATTTCTGTTGTTTACTTTTTTTTAAATAGTGATTAAAAAATGTATAGACAAAAAATCAATGAAAACAATACTCTAATACAAAACATAAAATATTACCACAGAAATTATAGCCATTTTAAGGAGTAAAAGCCATCTCTTTGAATACGTAACTGATATAGAGAACAGCTGGGTTCAGTATGCTATACCAGAAAAATAACTTACAGGGTGAGCAACATAGTCAGATTTAGCAGACTAAGGTCCAGAGCATAAGAAGCAAAGTGACAATCGAGTCACCTAGAAACCACTTAACGTCAAAATGTGTTAGCAGATTTAACATGACTAATATAAAATGCATTCTCAATTAATAGTGCAGTACTGCTTATCAATAGTGTAAAAATATAGATCAAACAAACAATAAAAAAAAAGGTTTTCTTCTTCACCCCAACAGCGGTATTGGTTAGGAGGAGAGGAGGATGCAAACCAGTTTTAAGAACCTCTGCTGCAGTGCCCCTAAATGTTACTTTTTCTTTTATACACAAGGACCACACCTAAATTTAAGGGACTGGTTTACATTATATCAATGGAAGCTGGATTTCCTTTCCTATGTACAATCTTTAGGTCCAAGATCTTTCAAAGGCAATGACACTTACATTGACTGCAACACAATTCAATTCTTTCTGTGTCTGCTCCCAATGATAGAGATGAAAATGAGCAAAAAATATCAAAGGATATACCAACAACTGATTAAGAGTTTCAGATGACTCAGTCATGTATCAACAGATCATAATTTTGACTTGAACCAGTGAACAATCAATCTCCAATGCAGTACCCCCAGACGGATGGATGGGAACCTGGAGGACTTTGTGACCCGACAGATTTAACATATACAAGTCACTATTTACTACATGAAGGGTTTTCAGCCAGCTGGTTCGAACTCCCAATCTCACGGCGCCCAGCCAACAAGGCTGTCATGGCCATTATGTAAACTATTTTATTTAATTAACAACTGAAATAAATACACATGAAAACTTACCAAGTAAATAAGTTTTGAAGCAGCAAAATAGTAAAAAAAAAATTAAAGGAAAAAAAAGAATTTTTTATTTATTTATTAATTTTTTAGGAAAGAACAGCAATTTTAAGCCATGAAAGCTATTTTTAAGAAGAGCATCCATGCTGAAGTTAGGAACTCGAGGCTAGGGCAGTTTTTAACTAACTCATATTTTTTCTAATAATCATTTAATGAGATACTCTAAACATGAAAAAAGAACACTGATATACAATCACACTCAGTCCCATTTGGTTATTTATAAACAAAATAGAGTGTTAATATTCTGGAAATTGCTGGTTTCAGGTTGAACTAAGCTTCTTCACATAAAATAGAATGTTAATTATAGGGAAGTTAATTAAATATAAAGCTGTATCGAATATTGGAATTTTTTAAAGATAAATCTTTCTTGCACATGTCTTGTATTTAATCAAGATTTATTATTTGTTTATGTATTTTAGTGTAACAGGGATTTTTTTTTTGTACATAGTGACTTTGTTATATAATTAGTATATGTTCTACATGGCTTAGTGCCTGTTTTTTGTATTAAGTACTAACCAAACTAAAACAAATCATTCTTTGTGAAAGAATAAGAAATGTATCACTAAAGATAATTCATATTTGACAGTTAGACTTACTCAAAATAAATGGAAAGAACAGTTGCTAACATAAGCAAATGCCACGTTTCAACAGCTAATCAGAATCCATACTTATGATAATGTCGCAGACATCTAATTATATTTCTAACACAGTTTAGAAACAGACATCCAATTGGGGCTCTACCACAATTAGATGTCTGTTTCTAAGCTGTTAATTGATTAAAAATGCAAGGCAAAACTTAACTCATTAAAGCCCAAGTTAAACAGTTACAGTTTTATAAATTAATAGTAAAAATCATGAAGTCACCTAGAAGGTTAAGTTATGAAGTAACGATTGAAAGCAATTATTTATTAATTTTTTTAAATGGTAAAATCTAAAAATATGTGCACGATAGCCAAAAAAAGGTAAATAAATAAAACAAATATGTATTTAAACAATAAGGCAATTTTAAATTTAGATAGCCACCATCTTGTACAACAGTAGCTTCTCCCAAAGCTGGACAATTAACAAACCTAAAGAGTGTGTGAGTACCAATAGCAAGAGTCAATCATTAATGTCAAGTTGTTAATTACTTATTTACTGATAAACAAGCATTTATTTTACTTAAAGAGCTAAACTTTAATTTTCAATAACTGACCTGTATTACTTTTATTCTTATGAACATTGAAGTACAATATATGATAATTTTAAGAACTAAAGTTCAAATTTTTTTTTTTGACAGATACTTTTTTATATTATCATATATTCTTGAATGAAATTATCTAACATTTGACCAAATTATATTTATTATTATAATGTCAGTATTTTGGTCCTATGACTTAATAATAACAAAAAATTTGGAATTATATTGTTATCGTAATTTATAACAAATACATAATTGATAAAAATTGCTGTGACAATCTGGGTAAAGTATAGTGGGATAATTGACAAATTTAGAACTAAAGCTTTTAACAACTATGGCCTATCCCATCAAAAATCTTCAAACTTAAATGTATATATATATATATATAAATATATACATACAGGGTGTCTCAGTTAAGTGTTTCAGAACTTCTAAGAGTGGTAGGGGGCATCCTGACGACTCGAAATCATATAGCAATGCGGGGTCGGAAATGCTTTCCTGATGCGGTAGATGGCGTTGTTCGAAAGTTCCGACTGAGCTTTTGCAGTACGTTGGCTTCTCAGTCACCCGACCTATCATGTCTTGATTTTTATTTCTGGGGTCATATGAAAACACTAGTTTATGACACCCCTGTTGACAATGCTGAGGAGCTGGTTGCAAGAATCACAGTAGCTGCCGGAGAAATTCGAGATATGCCTGGAGTATTGTAGAAGCCTGGTGTATTGCAGAATGTTCGGATGTCCATGCACCGGAGATGTGAGGTGTGCATTGTAGCCGGTGGCAGAAACTTCGAACACTTACTTTGACCCATGTGCCTTATGCTTTTTTCAATGTATTATTAAAACGATTTTTCACTTACGGTCTCTTTTCTTTATGGTTATTATACGTCTGTGTACGTCACCGCTTCAGGAAAGCATTTCCGACCCCACATTGTTAAATTATTTCGAGTCGTCAGGATGCCCCCTACCCCTCTTAGAAGTTCTGAAACGCTTAACTGAGACACCCTGTATATATGCTTTTTTTTTCTCTGAATATTTAATTAATTCAGGTGGAAGTTGATGCCCAAGATATGCATACAAAACGAAAAAGTAAAAAATAAATTTTTTTATTCAATTTTTATGAAATAAATGACAAAAAAATTAAAAGAAAGATTAATTAGAATTTCATAGTTACATTATTAACATAGATTCTCAAAAAATTTTAATCTATCTATTGTAGAAAAAATAAGTAAATAAATAACTATTTTTTCATAAATTTCAAAAATTCTGGTTACTTGCAATAAAGTTATGGTAAAAATTGATACAATGAAATATAATTATAGATTATTTTAATATTAAACTAATTGTCAATAGCTGATATAAAAATTCTAAATACTTTTATAAGTTTCCTAAGTATTTAACAGTGAAAATACTTTCTTCCCCCTGTTTTGAAAAAAGTTTGTTTTACAATTATATAACTTACATCCTATAACTAATCCAAAAATTAGCTACTTGCTTTTATATAAGATAAGAACTCAAAGAAAACAAAGACAGAAATGAAAAAAGTAAAGGAAAAGAAGGGAGAGAAAAAAAAGAAAAATAAAAATTATAAAAATCCTTAAAAAAAATTAATTAATGTTAGAAAGTTTAACAATGAAAAGATATAATCTCATCGCGAAGTAACACGATTATCATTAAATAAGTACAAAAGTGAGGTAAACCAAAGAAAAAAAAGAGACCGATTTGTAAATAAAATTGACAGCATAGTTGAGTGCGTAGTGAAAAATGCTAAGCAAGTGTTATAATGAAAAAGTCATCTTTGAACTTACAAGAATTTTTATTTAGCAATTAAAATTATAACTAAACTTAGACATCACATAACTTTATAAGAGAAAACAAACGACAAGAGTATTCTACTTTCCATAACACGAGATTCATAAAAAATCTCCAAATCTAATCTTGATTTGTCTTATACAGGCACATTTAACATCCATTCAAAGAACAACATTTGCATAATGAGGGTAGAAAAGGTAACACACCAAAAATTAATAAGTAAATTTTGTCTTTAAAATATTTTTAAATGTTCAAACTCCCTCTTTCAGTGGTTTTTCGAACTTGTGATTTCTGACTCGCCATTCTTCTTATTCGAACCTTGTTCTCTGAAATTCATAGTCTGACAAAAATTTTAAGAAGTAAAAATATCACAAAAAATCACGAAAACTGCAAAATGAAACACAATAAATAGGAATGTATAAAGTGAGAAGGGAGAAAGAAGCCACGTACTACTTACAATTGATTTGCGACTTGCAAATATGATTTTAAAATATTTTTGGAACTAAGTTACCAGATCGCAAAATATAAAATTAGAGTGTAAAAAGAGGGTAGCGTGGGATATACTTTCAAGGCGTGCTCATACTGAAGTTAAGAGCCATATTTGATTTGTCAATTAGCTTGGATTTGGCCAGAAAACAAGTTTTGTACAAGGTAATACTTTATTTTGCTGGATAATTAAAAAAAAAAATTTCATTTGAGGGGGTGACCTCAAATATGCTAATTAATTAGTGCAGACGATATTTTAAATTACGAAATCAGACACAAAATTGGACTTTCTCTGGATAAGCATTTTTTTTTATTTTAATGAATTCAGATTTCTAACTCTCAAAACATATAGGGTAGCCGCAATCTGAAAAATATGGTCCGCATAGTTTGATCAGGAAAGCGGTCCAAAGTTTGGACCCCTTAATGTTAATTTTACTTTTCGTGTATTTCCCCACACCTCAAGAACTTTCAAAGTGAATTGAAACAGTTTTGCATTCAATTATAAAATTCGTTTATCCAAAGATAATTCCATGAAAAAAATTAATTTTAGTAAATATTTGTTACCGTATTTTCGCGGAGAAACGCCGACCTGGTATATACTCTGCGCCCTCAAAAATCGGCAGGAAAGATTTTCACCTAATACGCCGCACCATTGTACACGCCGCGCTGAATTTTTAACAATTAACGAATTTTGAACGTAACACAGGTATTGATTAAAGACTTAACACATGCTCTAAATACGTATATTTATATAATTTAAATAGTTAAGTAAAAACCAATAAAAGGGTATTGAATATACAAAAAAATAGAAACAATCCTAGTATTTAAAATAGATTTCAATAACTTTTTAAGTAAAATTAAGCATTTTCTAATTTTAATGTGAAGTAACCATTAAAATAATACATCAAAAACCATTAAAAGAAGTTTGAAAATTGTTAAAAATAAAATGATGATACTTTTAAATCAACAATCCAAAATCCTGTTTTAGATATAAACGATAAATCCAAACAAATTTTGTTCAAAGAAAAACTAAAGAATAATTCATTTAGATATCACCTATCACTATATATTCATATCACTGCACTTAAAAATCCCTCAAAATCAGAACTCTCTGTATCAAAGTAAATTAGGTTTACTAGTCCATTGTTCATTTCGGGTTAATCTCCGTCACTCACACTTTCAGCCTCACTTTCGGTTTCGTTTTGTCCCAGGATGATTTCCGTTTTTTTTAAAGCCATTTATCACAGTTTCTTTTTCTCTTTTAAATGCTGACAGCTTAAACGTAGCTGTATAAAATTTTCCTTTTGAAGGGAGGCATTTAAATTGGATAACTTAAATACAAGTTATGCTAAAACAAAACGAAAATAGTTTAAACGAAACAAAAATATTATTGAAAGAAAAACATTAATAAAACAAAAACGCATCAGAATTGAAGATAAAACGATTAAAAAAAAAATAAGCTGAGGAAGATGATCGAAATCAGACAGAAATATGAGCAATGAAAAAAAACTACAATAAAAAGCGCTCTCCCAAGCATTTAAGACAAGTTTCTATTTTTAGCAATTCCTCCCCCTATTTTTTCTTCTCAATTCATGTTTTTTTTTAAATGATCCCTCTGCCAGTTGAAAGGAAATTCTTCTGGAGCATTTTAATTGTAAGATTATTCAAGGTTATTCCAAGCTCATCAGCACCCTTTATTCATCAAACATTCACATGGTTTTTAACAAGCAGCTGAAGAAAAAAGGGGAGTGGAGAGAGGCTTTCATGACAAGTGGAAGAGACATATTTCCTGAAAAATGCAGGGGGAGCATTTGTTTTACAGTTTATGTTATCACTGGCCCCACCCTGATTTCCTTAATTCATTCCTTTCTGATTTATGCTTCTCCACTCCACGCCCATTTCCTACACTCAACAGCTGTCCATATGGCAGAAGGGAAAGAGAGACTTTGTTCTCTTGTGGATAGTGGTCTCCAGAAAGTGATTCCAAGAAAGGATTAGGGAGTGTAGGGAGGGGAAAATTCCAGGTGCACTGACCATTTTGTGGAGAAACATTAAGCATGAAAAAATAAATAAAAAGCACAGTAACAGGTGGAAAAATGATGATGAAATTTCCAGTGGGGTTTCTAAAAAGCAAAATTTGTTAAAGAAGAACAAAAAGTAATACTATATAGGCCGCATTGTTAGACACGCCTTCCTACTAAATTTTAAAGTTTTAAATCAATAACGCCGCGGCCTATCTCCGCGAAATTACGGTATTTTAATAAATATTAGTCGAAAAATTTTGAAGTGTAAGAAATACTTTTTTTAATATTATTTTAAAGTATGTAATTTTACATGGTAAGATAAAAATTTTGAGCAAAATCGGTTAAATAGTTCCTGAGAAATCGAATTTTAAATATACGGCTTTTTATTTACACCTTATCTTTAATGTGAAAATGTGAGAAAGTAGAGCAAAAGTTAATCTGAGTAAGTTGGAATGATATCTATTAGTGATCTTATATATGGAATAAAATCTCATTTTTAAATGGAAAATCTATTTGCAGATATGCAAAATATACATGTACGTATGAACTTGGTTACCGGAAAATTTGTCAAAATCAAGTTTAGTATTGCAAAGAAACTGTCAAGATTGCACAGGTTAATCTGGCAGAGATGGATGTGTTATTTTCTCTGCTTCCTGCAGACGCAATTTTCCTGTTATTATGTCATTGTATATTTGTTTAGAATTTGCATAGAAATGTTTGCATAGAAATATTTGTTTTTAAGCTTTTTCCTACCAGATATATTAACATCATTTAAAATCATACATTGCGATAGAATCAGACATCTCAATTTGTTTTTACACAATTTAAGATTGCGCACTGTGTTTCATATTTGCACGATTTTGTATCAAATTATTATATTCACATGATTTAAAAGCCAAATATTATGGTGATATATGTTCAAGTGACTTGAAAATTATACATTGGAATTTGCATTCACGCGATTTTAAAATCAAATATTGAGATTTGTATTGTGTATAATCTGACAACTTAAGTACACAAATTTTAAAAATCATTTTTGCAAGTTAGTTGTAGGAACAAGACATCCTTTTTCCTTTTTTGATGTTTCTATTAGTGTTTTATTTTTCCTGATATTTTACTTGATAAAATTTTGTTTATAAATCAGTCTCTCTCTCTTTCTTTTTTTTTTTGGTGCGCCTTACACTATAGCATTATAATATATTTATTTTGCTTTGGCTGAATTAATATAAGAAAGAAGTATTTTTGAGGGCATAATTGTATTAGTTCATAAAAATGTGATGGCTCAGATTTTTTTTTTTAATATTCCAAATTCGAAAAAATTTTTAAAATTTTTAATAATTAATTTTTCTATTATTCATTTATTTAGTCCTTTTCTTTATTTCTTTCCTTGTTCTCCTTTATTATGGGTTCTATGTACTTACAGCTTACGCATACTTAATAAAACTTATTAAATCTTGAATTCCTAATTTTCTTTGAAAGTTTCTCGATTACTTCATTTTTTATTGTCTCCTTTTTTATTGTTTTAAAAGTATTATTTATTTATTCAATTTCTGTTCATTGGTTCGGTATATAATTTAGTGAATATGTAGCCATATCTTTTTGCATAACAAAATGCTCAGGATATTTGAACAATTGCTCAATATCTATGCAAAATGGCAGAAAAATGATGACAAAACTAATTATGAAGATAAAAGAAATTATGTTACCTTACAATAGAGCTGTATATTGCTTTCTAGTAGTTCTATTTCTTCTTTAGACCACATTCCTTGCTTCCAAAGGTGACCTAAAAATAAATTAAATGAAAAATGGGTTGATTTAATTTTACGTCTACAAATAAAGAATATTTTTAAATGAACTCCTTAAATCATTCATTTTTGAAACTTTTCTTTCTTTTTTTAGCATTCTTTGTACAAAAGCTTATAAAATAACACCACATAAATTACCACAGTTAAATTTTGGGGTCACAAAAAAGTATATCTACAACATTAATAAATCAGCGCAATAGATAACCTAGAACAATGAATTACCAGAATTCCTAAAAATTTCCTTTTCCTAATCCTTTTTCCTAAAAATTTGGAATTCAAATTTCAGTTTTCAGTTAATATTTTCAGCTTCTTTACAGAATGTGTTCTCCGTATAAAATTTTTTTTAAACATCCTACAGCTTGAGAAAAGATGTTGACGGAATTATATTTTATCATAAATATTACATAATGAAAACTTCTTAAATTAAGGCAAATTTGATGACTCACCAAATAATATGTTTTAAATTAGATTCTATACTTGGTAGTTCAATTAAACTAAGAGAAATAAGCGAAAACAGAAAATTTTTAATAAAAATGTGGAGAAAATGTAAACAAAAAAACAAACATATAAGAAGACATTGTATCTTTCTTAACTGTGATATTTATTTATTTTAGTATTATAGTCTCTACTCCTACGAGCTTAAACTTATATTTTTATGATATACTTACAGCTAATGCATATTACAATGTATGGACAGCAGTGCATATTTTAACATATTAAATTATACCACTAGTCCACTCAGTGAAAAGACAGTACTGTATAGTGAAAATCAGTGCCACCTAATGCCTCCCAGTCCAAGTCATTGCAAAACTTAATTTCCTCATATTTTTACACAGAATAGTTTACATAGACTATTAATTATGAAATTCATAAAAAAATAAGCGCTCACAAAAATAAAATAATAGTTACTCTTTACTTTTCAAATCTTATTTTGAAAGAGGAATAAAACGCTTTATTCACTGATGAAAATATTCCTGACATTATATCTACTACCTACTAAGTTGCCTGATCCCCTAAGAAAACAGCCGTGTCATCTTCACTCCTTTATTTGCCTCTCACTGACTTCGGACTTTTTTTGTCCTTATTCCAGTAGTATGGAATATCCCCAGAAACACTTTTTTGTTCGATTTCAGGTCATAAATTGCTTCCAACTGAGAATTTCTAAGGCTTGCTCTAGAACTTACCATGTGATACTTTCCTCGCTAAAGTTTCCTGATTCAATATAAATTTTTTGTAGTTACACAATTTAGATATTTTTTTAAAAATTAATATACAATTGTGTTTTGTTTGGTTATTCTAATTTTTTAACTGAATTATTTGTTTTATCCCAATCAATTTTACTTTACTTAATCATTTTCCAAATAAAACATGTGTGAACTTTTATATCAAAACTTTCCTTGGGTATCAAAAAGACATATAAATTCTCTCTTTGGAAGTATATAATTTTTTTTAATTAAACCCACTTATGCTTGTGGTTAGAGAAAACATGGAATGTATGCCCAATTTTTCACAATGGCAGTTTTTAAAATAAAAGTTTTTTAACATAAAATTTCCATGGTCTTTCCTGGCTAAAAATTAGAGCTAGTGTGATTGTGCTTGTAGATTGTTAATAGACAGAAACAATATTTTAATATTTGATTCCGCTTGATACAAAATTGTAACTTGGTTTTTTTTATTAACAATATTAAAAAAAACTCATTGGGAAAGATCTGGGCTGTAGTGCTAAGAAGAAAAGAATAAAAAATAATATTCATACACATCTAATATTGGAACAATTTGCTTCTAAATGGGGGAAAGGTGCAGGAAAAATGCAAGCATTTTGTAGTGTTCAGTTGTTTTTCTATTTTTAACGTTGTTGTTTATCCAGTCATGATGGTTTATCTTTGGTAAAAACACCATAGTTAATAATTTATTCTTGCATAAAATATTGGAAATAAAAAGAAAGCAAGAACTTCTTGAATGTGAACTGTACCAAAATCATGAATATGTAAAAACCTTTTTATCAAATAATACCAACTTGTGAATTTTTATATATATATAAACAAAATCGAAGGTATAAATTTATAATTCTCAATATTTAGTTAAGAGATAAAGGTTAAATGAATTTCATATATTTGGTTTAAGTGTATTATAAAAATAATTTATCTGAAACATTGATATGTAAAATAAGTATAGTAGACCTCATGATCGTAGGAGACAAGAGAATGAGTACATAAGTCAATAGGATTTAGCATTAGAAAAACTCTTAAAATATACTCTGATGGACTTTGTTACCCTTATTGTGGAGAGTTGTCTTTTCTTCTCTGCTAGTAAACCAGCTTTGGTTTATTCCTTCTCTTGTGGCTAAACTGCTTGACTCTTGCAAACTCAGCAACTAAAATTTTACAAATAAATTTTGATTTAACATATGTTTGAAGATTATGTAAGTACATAACTTAAGACAAAAAAAAATACAAGAATTTCATCCTTTTTATAAACTCTCTTTTTCTTTTTGAATGTTTCTTAAGAATTTTGATGTATCCTTTTCTCTTAATCTATTAAAAATTACTATTGTCTACTGCATTCATATCAAAAATGTTTTTATTGGCTATTTTGATGAGGCAGATCATACTTAAAAACGTTACTATATAAATAAAGTCAATAGATCCCTTGACGACTTAAATTTTATTTTTGCAACAATAATTTATTTGAAAAAAGTAATATGATTCAGAAATGCAATATGAGATTTCCAATATATCCTACATAGTCAAGCCTATTTCAAAATCAACTTAGCAAATACATTTTATAAGCTGTTTTAGTAAAATGAAGGTTTAATGTGAAGTTGAGTAGACAAGGTATTCATTTCATATTCATCATCCAAATTTTATGTTTCTATCTTTAAACAGTCATGGTAGAAATCAGAGATGGGCATTAATTACAGATAACTACTGCAATTACTTGTAATCACAATTACAAGTAATCATGATCTCTGATTACATCCGAGTCAGGCAAAAACGTAACGGGTTACAGTAATCATGATTACAAACTTTGATAATAACTGTAATCGTGATTACAATAATCAATTTATTGTAATAGTGATTCTAAGTAATTGACTATTAAGGAATCAATTGAAATATCGAAATATATGATTACATGTAATTATGATAACAAGATATCTAAATATACATTTGCATGTTAAAATGATTGTATACCATGTATAAATGTTTATATTATACAGTACAGATAGTATAATATATTGTATAATGATACACATTGTAGGCATTTACATGATCTCTGTAATAATGTAGGTTTAAAATATATGTACGTTATGTATAAATCTAATATTTAATTACAAATGCATATGCAAACAATGTAGATATGTACGTTTTTACACAATGAATGTATATATAATTTATGCACATACTTGTGTATGTATTTAACAAGAGAAAATTGTATTTTCATATGTAAATTTTTTGCACATACAAATAATAAGCACATACATATTTACTGCTGGGAAGAAGAGGTAAGTTTTACTGGTTTGTGTGGAATATGTAGATAAGGTGATTGTTGAAAAGAAACTCACCCAGTTCTAATCCGTAGTCGACATCCTAGGTCCCCCTCTTCTGTTAAAACTGTTTCTTTGGAAATGAAGACAAATTTCCACAATTTCAAAAGGAAATATATTTATTTGTAAATCAGTAGCAGATATCCATCTGGACCTGAATGCTTGGCGACAATACTTTTTTAGCTTTCTAAGCAACGAGCCAAATATCTTCTACGCCCATATTCTCTTAAAATGCAATGCTTTCTTTACATTTTATTCTTAAAGTGGAATTAGGAAGTTTTACAAATTTAAATTTCAAATCTTAGAAACTATAAAAAGTGATGAAACAAAGCAAAGCTGGAAAATTAAATATATATTCGAAGCACACACAGGTGAATTAGCAGAAAAAGCAACTTCCTTCCTTGAATGTACAGAGAATACTAGTCCAAGTGAAAGGCATCCCTTTTTCAGTGTATATCGGTTATGGATATCCCCAAAATTACAACCTGAGGCACTAGACACCCAGGAAAACAGCAAAGGCCTCGGACCAGTTAGTATTTATGCACACAACATTGTAATGATCACATCACACTTACATACTGTATTTATAAATGGTATATATACAATATATGCACATCCAAAGTATGCATGTACATTTGTATGTATGTTTAATAGCATCTGCATATCCATAATATATGTGTACAATGGTTAACCCATTGGACATACATATGTACACACATACATTCAACATGCATATAGTGCACATATGTAGAGTGCAAAAAAAATAAACTGGCCACCCTAAAAAACTTTTGATCTAACGATGGAATCGTCCAGTTCCAGGATTTGGTTTTAATTGTTTGAGGGGGTTACTTCAAATATGCTAATTAATTAGCGTAGACAATATTATAAGTCAGTCACAATCATATATTTTCTCTGATCTTTTGTTCTGGCAGATTCGGATTTTTGATCCTCAAAATATAGGGGGTAGCCACAATCAGGGAAATATAGTCTCTATACTTTGGCTAGGAGAAAGGTCCAAAGTTTGGCCCCTTTAATAATAAATTAACTTTTTGGATATTTTGCTATATTTTGGCAGCTTTTTGAGCCAATTAAAATTTTTTTTGACATACAATTCCTTAACCCAAAGACAATATCATGTAAAAAAAAATTTTTAGTAAGCATTTTTTTATTTAATAGAAGTCGAAAAATTTTTGAATTGTAAGGTGCACAATTTTTCACATCATTTTAAAGAGTGTATATCACATGGCAAAATATAAAATTTGAATGAAGTTGGACGCATGGTTCTTGAGAAATCCAATTTCAGAAATACTACTTCTTTAGAATTCGATTTCTCAGGAACTATACGACTGATTTCACTTTAAATTCTGTATTTGGTCATATAAAATTGCACTCATGTAAAAAATTTAATTATTTAATAAAATAATAAAAAACAATAAATATATCCTAAAAGCTATTCTTTTCATAGAATTTTCCTAGGAAAAACGAATTTTACAATTGTCTGCAAAAGCTTTTCAATCAGCTCAAAAAGTTCTTCAGATATATGTAATATACAGAAATGGGTTAAAACTTTAGAACACTCTCATGAGCAAACTATGGAAACCATATTTCCCAGATTGAAGCTATCCCCTACATTTTGTGGGTCAGAATTCCAAATCCATCATAAAAAGGTAAGTTTATTCAGGAAAAATACAATTTTGTGTCTGATGCAGTATCTGATTGGATAATGTTGTCTGCACTAATTAAGTGGCATATTAAAGGCCAACTCCTTTGAATCACAAAAATTGAGTACCAGAATGCTAAAATTCGATCATTAGATCATAAGTTATTTAGGGTGATCAGTTTTTTATGTACATATGTATTAATGCATTTCACTGTACATATGTATTAATAAAGTATACACAAATACATATTAAAGTATACATATATGCACAGCATATATGCGTTAATTAAAAAATATTTATTTACTTTGTTAAAAAATAGTACTTATTTGAAATTCAATTTCTCAGGAACTATTTAACTGATTTTACTCCAACTTTGTGTTTGGACATGTAAAATTACAATCTTTAAAATAATGCAAAAAATTGTATGTATTACAATTCAAAGATTTTTCGATCATTATTAAATAAAATAATGAAACATAATAAATATTGAATAAAAATTATTTTTTGCATGGAAATTATCTTTGGATAAACAAATTTTATAATTGTGTGCAAAAATGTTTGAATTTGCGTAAAAAGTTCGAGAGATATGGCCGAATACACATAAAGTAAAATTAACATTAGGGGGTCCAAACTTTGGACCAAAATATTGGGACCATATTTTCTAGATTGTTGCTACCCCTATATTTTGAGGGTAAGAAGTGTAAATCCGTCGGGAGAAAAAACGAATATTTAATTAGAAAAAGTAGATTTTCATGTCGAATTTTGTAACTTAAAATATCGCAATAATTAATTAGTATATTTGAGGTCACCTTCTTGAGTCCTAGAATGTGAAAATCCGATCATAAGTTCAAAAGTTTTTCAGGGTGGTCCATTTATTGTGCACTGTACAGATATACAACTATTGTATGAGCCCAAAACAGTGGTTGGAAAAACTACAATATTTTTGTAGTTTACTAGAACTACAACTACTTTTTTACAAATGCAGATAATTACAACTACTTTTTTTTTAAGTATAGTAACTAAAAACTATTTTGGAATTGTAGTGACTACTTCACTACTTCAAGGAACTGAACTTTGCCGGAGAAATTAATTTACACATTATGTTCAAAATGGTTTTGAATAAAACATTGGCTTAGATTAAACATGAAGAATTATTTAGAAATATTTATTCATGTTTACATGAGCCAGTTTGATTATCTAAAACACTTCTTTAGAATTTGTTCATTTAGTCTTCAAATTTTTATGCCCTTCTTGACAGAGAATAATTAATTTAAGGGATGCTAGGAAATTACCAAATACTTGTCAAGTGCTCTTTTATTTCCTCTAAGAAATTAAGCACATCAAAAATATGTTTCTTTCCTTTGAAATATCATCGTTTTATGAACCTACAGTCACATGTGAAAGAGTGAAAAAATAGATAAATTATCTATATATATTCATAATGGCTAGCTCAAATATTAGTTACACGTAACTCTAAGTACACTATTCTTGTTAACTCACATAGGCATTTAAAATTGCATTATTTGCGAGACCCGTAAAGAATTGTACTCATCAAATTCGAAAAATTAGTTGCGTTAGAACCCTGTTCTATACTAAACTAACATAAAAAGTAGTTGGCAGGAATCGCTACAAACTACTTTTTTTAGTATCACACTACTCACTACACTACCTTTTTTAAAAAAGTAGCACACTACCCTACGAAAAAAGTTGTGACTATGGTAGTTCCCTTACTTGTAGTACGCTACTTCCGACCACTGACCCAAAATATATCTATGAATGTACAGTGCTCCAAAATAAAAACATTTAATAACTTTTAATCTAATTCAATAGCTAGGCCTCATTCTTGATGGTTTGAGGAGGTGACTTCAAATATGCTAATTAATCAGTGAAGACTAAATTTTAAGTTATGAAATCAGGCACAAAAACGTACTTTCTCTGAATAAGCATACTTTTTTTTTCTCCAGCGGATTCAGATTTCTGATCACTAAAATATAGGGGGTAACTGCAATCTGGAAATTATGGTCCCTATAATTTGGTCAAGAGAGTGGTTCAAAGTTTTTATCCCTTCACGTTAGTTTTACTTTTTGTGCTTTTGCCGCATACTGAGAAATTTTCAAGAGACTTGAAAAATGTTTGCACTCAGATTTAAAATTCATTTAACCAATGACCCTGGAAAAAAAATTTTTTAAATAAATATTTAGAATTTTTTATTATTTTAATTAATACTAATCCACAAAATTTTAAAATATCAAAAGTTTGGAAAAAACCTCGAAATATGGCAAAATACACAAAAAATAAAATTAACATTAAGGGCCTTCTGACCAAGTTATTGGGACCATATTTCCCAGTTTGCGGCTACACCCTATATTTCTGAAGCCAAAAATCCGAATCTGTCAAAAAAAGATGTGTATTTAGAGAAAGTACCTTTTTGTTTCTGATTTGATAACTTAAAATATGATCTGTACAAATTAGCATATTTGATGTCACTCCCTTGAAGAATGACTCCAAGAACCTGAAAATCTGATCATTTAATCAAAAGTTATTTAGGGTGGACCATTTTTTATTTTGTGCACTGTACACACATTTACTATATATATATATGTATACATATAAATGCATTGCAAACATAAGCAAATTTTATTACTTACATAAAAATATGTAAGCACATACTTTCATACTGCATTTACTTAAAGTATGCAATCGTTATTACATGTAATCATACATTTTGATTGCAAGTAATCACAACTGATTGTTGTCTACCAATACCCATCAACTAATAGGAAGACAGGTGGGTGAGGCTAAACAAACAAAAAAGCTCATAAGGGATATGAAAAAAAGTATTTTTGTTTCTTCTCTTGCTGATGAAGGTTCATCACGGCCGGTTGTGGTAAAGGAGGAAAAGTATTTGGAAAGGAAGGAGCCAAGCGTCATTGTAAAGTTTTGCGTGATAATATCCAAGATATCATGAAACCTGCCATGGGTACAATAGACCTCTGGTCGATGTGTCCTGCTCGTCAAAGCTGCCCAACCTCTAAGTCTATATGAAACCTGCCCTCAGGTGTTCAGCTTGATAAGGTGGTGTCAAACAAATTTCTGGTCTCATCTACGAAGAAAATAGAGATGTTCTCAAAATTTTCCTTGAGAAGCTTATCCGTGATGCTGTCACTGAGCACGCAAAGAGGAAAACTATGACAGCAATGGACATAGCGTACGCTCTGAATCGTCAGGGACGTACTTTGTACGGTTTTGGAGATTAATTTGGCCCCCTACCCATTTCAAGCAACTTTTTCTATGTGTTTCAGTTTAAAAAAAGTAATTGATTTAATAATAATTTAGTAATGTAATCACAATTACAGCTGTAATCAAAATGATGTCATGTTCTAATCATGATTAGAAGTGATTTGATTACTGTAATTCAAAAATGTAATCCATTAAAGTTTTGCTCAACTTTGGTAAGAATGTCATGTAATTTTGATCCTGGTCAAATGACATGGATAGCACCTGAATTGGTACCCCTTTCTTCAAACCTCCACACCACAGCCAATGAAAGGACTTTCAGGCACGACAGATTCAACATACACCTTGCTGCGTATACATGCCGGTTGTATAGTCGGCAACCAGGAACAAACTCACTACCCCAGCGTTTCAACCAGTGGTGTGAGCAACGCCGTCACTAACAGTGCCACTAAGAATTGCGCACGACCTTTCAACTTTAAGTGAGTACTACAGAAATTTTCTTGAATAGAAAAAAAATTCTTGAAAACACAATGCATTAAAATGGGAATCCCAAATTTTCTATTTTATTTCCCTCACTGAATATCCCATATTAACTCCGCTTCATTAAGAGGGGGGGAAATAGCCTCAAACTAGATCAATTTTCTAATAAAAAAGTTCATTAAAACCTATATAACTTTACCTGGGAGGGATCTAAAGTTGGAAAACCTTTAGGAGGAACTTCTACAATACTAGAGAAACCTTCAAGTCCATCTACAAGTAAACCAACATTAATATACATAGAGATGAGCATTCTTTAGATACATGTATATTTTTAGAGTCTATTTAAAAATCAAAAACTATGCAGATCCTAAATTAATATGTAAATAAATAAGGCTGATCAGAGTATCGGAGTGACAAAGACAGGATAATAGTGGCATAAGCAAAACATATGTCCTACTGTAATCTTGGAAGTATAGTAGTCTTAGAATTCTAGGAGACTCTACCTCAGTGATATTAGAAATTTTTTAATAACTTTAAAAATTTCAAAGCTGTTTAAAGTAAGAAAGAAGGTAATCACTATATTTCTTGAAACTCCACACAGAAAATATTCAAATAAATTAAAATTTTTGACTTAAAAAATACGATTTATTTAAATATTTTAATATGATAAATTAAACAGGGTTTTTGAACAGAAAATAAGTAAAGGTTGGAGGATAATTTCGGATTTGAAAGGGAAAAAAAAGAAATTATTTCAATATTGGAGAAAATCTGGAACGCTAACTGATTCATTTCATTTTGTCTTGATGGGGGGGATAGAGTGGCATAGCCAGGCTTTCATTTTTTTTTTGGGGNGGGGGAAGGTCTGAAGGAATTTTAGCATTTAATTTTTTTTGTTATATTTTAATTGTTAAAATTTCTTAACTCATTTTGGGATTGGATTTTAGACCACATGGGCTCCCCTCGGCTAAACTGCTTGAAGGATCTTTAAAAACTGCACAAACTTGAGGAGAAACAACTAAAGGCATTCCAGATCCACTTTACAACTAAACTTAACTGGTTATTGATTATATTAATTCCTATTTTGGTCTTTAGCATCAATAGTTATTAAATAGAAAGCATTTCAGTTTTTACTAACTTAAATATTACCTAGTGGTCAATACTACTCCGAAGATTTATATTTTCAATTTTTTACTTTCATAATTTTTATTTATTTTTACAAAAAAAAATTATGCAATAAGAGTGGCAGCCTTGTATATATGCTACAGAGGAAAAGTTAAAGAAAACCAATAGTTTTACAGTTTATAGCAAAGAAAGTTAAAAACAAGGATTGTTACAAAATAATTTTTCTTAAAATTTAATTCACGTACATAAGAAATTTGTCAATAAAGAAATAATTGATTACGAAATATTTTTATTCATTATTCCTAATAAAATGCAATAAAATCTACAAATACTATTTTAAACCTATGTCACTAATTTTAAACAATGAAAAATGTACATATTTTAAAAGGATTAAAATTATGTTTTTATACAGATTTAAATAAAATAGAAAAAAAAACTTGAGAAGAGCAAGCAGTTGTTAAATAAATCACAAAGTTTCAGAGGGGTCTTTAAAAATCCATGTTAATCCATTATTTAAACACTTTTTTAAAACTTTATACTATGTAAAAATAACATTCGCATGCATGTTAAAACACAAAAATCCATTCATGCGAAAAAAGATTACATTTCATTCTTAGTTATCATTTGTAGTTTTAAATCCAAGCTACATTATTTTCAGAAGTATTTTTCATTTTTGTCCGAAAATCCCCCCACCCCCCAATTATATAATTATTTTATAAATATGAGTTAAAATTATCATATTTTGCTTAGTTCCAACTTTTGTTCCAACCCTTAACAATCGGTTAACTTTCAAGAAAGTGGTCATAAAAGTGTCTATTTTTTTTATCCCTGAAAATTATATAAAATTATGTGTATGAACAATATATGTATTCATTTTCAATTTTCGATTTGTTTTTAGCTTGAAATTTTAAAAAATTAAATTTTCAGGAAAAGCCAACATTTAGGGTTACTATGACTTAATGTTGGTTTTCCAGCAAGCAAGGAAAATTTAAAAAATATGTGTTTTAAATAATAAAAAATAATTTTATCAAACTTATGTATAATATAAATAAAGATTAGTAATTTTTTCTTGTGTGATAAATTTCAAAGCATGAGATACAGAGGCCAACATCACAATCTGGACAGTAGTACAGAGTTTCCTTCTTACATCTCTTATTGTTTTCATCCCTTCTGACGCAACAAATTTTCCAAACTATCTACAATTACCTTAAAAATATCCTGGTATTGCCATTTGGTGTGTAAAATGAGAAATAATTTTTTTTCTGGGCAAAAGAAATTAATTAGTTTTATTCTTATTGGCGTATTACTACTGAACATTCTAGCCAGGAAATATCACGGGAATGAGAAATAGAGTGCGAAACCTCACTCCGTCATTTTCAAGGGAGCGAAAAGGGAGGGGTTAAAAAAAAATCCATAAAGAAAAACCTTACACAGAACAGAAACGCGCTAGTATACTGAAAAAAAAGGTAATTAGAAAAAGAATGAAAACAATTTTCATATGAATATTATATGCAAAACAAAAACAGATTAACGTTAATGAATCAACAATCAAGAATAAGATTGTAAATTATAAGGTAACAAGGTTTAAGAAGCTAGGGACAACCAAATTTTAAAATAAAGTATTTAAATTCTCTAAAAACACAAACAGGTATAGTAATCATTTTATTTAATCTCATATTATTTAAAATTATCATATATCATATATGAATTCACTAATTGGATTAAAAAACTAAATGATTCACTAAGGATTAAAAAACAGATTAATGTTTCAATAATTCTTTCAAAAAAAAAAAAAATTAGATTTGTAGAAAATTTATGAAGCAGTGTCTATTACCTTGTAATGCTAAAATAAAAGTTTGCCCATCTTGTTCAATGCAAATACGTTTGGCAAGACCTTCACTTCCGTCTGATGGATGATTGAAGGCAGCTGCATTGATGGGAAGTTTGTGTTCATTTAGGAAACCAGCTCCTACAATAACAAATTTACATTGATTGATTTATTTGATGAGAGTAATATGAAAACAAAATGATAAGTTTTCTAATTCTTAATCATTTGATCAGTTTCATATTCATTCCACAAAACTAAAAAGGTTAATAAATTTTTTGTATTATACATATGGCAAAATGTAGTTTCATCAACTGCTGGCATTGCTTTAACAAAAAGCCTATAATCTACTTAAGTGGCACTTTTGTTATAATTTATTTTACAAAAATGCTAAAACGTTTTTTATATGAATCTACATAAATTTTGCGGCACATTTTAAATTATCCTATTTATTTATTTTTAGAGTTTAATTCATACGGTGAACCTTTAAAAATAGGTATTGTTACATGGTTTACCATGTCACAATACCTGTTTCAACAACTTTTAAAACATTTTATTCAGAATATAAATAGGCAACTTTTATTGCTCCAGATTTCAGACTTAATTTATAATGAATAATAAATATTTAATTAACAAAATAAAATCATAATTACATGCATCACATAGAAACAGTAACTCTCAGTAACAGCATAGATTAAAAAGAGAAAATGGTTTGCTTGACTGTGATATTTAAATTTTAAAAAAATTACCCAATACAAGTGTATAATAATTTGGAAAGACTGACTACAAGAATGAAGATAAGGGTTATAAAAATTAAGAATGTTGTGACTTTTGGGAGATCATAAGTTTTTATTAGTCTATTGAATTATTGGGTAAATTTCTGAGCTGCACAAGATGCGTAGGATTTTTAATTTCTTGCCCTGCTTTCGAAATTTTGGACATTTGATGGCCTACAGAACGTCAATGATTATCCTAAACTTATTTCAAGATATAACAATTTAAATCAAAGATGCACAACCTGTAGCCCTCCACCTGTTAATGTAGAGCATCTTTAAAAAATCATTATTAACATTAATTACATATATATATATATACATTTTGAAATAAATAAATAAATAAAAAGTAAATTTTGAGTCACACATTTTAGTCATCACCTTATGACGCACACTCTATCATAAATCAATATGGTTTGACGGTGGTTGTCGCACCATATGGTTTAAAAAATTTCATAATTTTTAATATAATATTAAGTTAATCGACTTTGAGCAAACACTTTTGGCACTCTTTTTTTGTGCAGGTTTCATCCTAAGTCCAAAAAAATTTTCAATCATTTTTTGACACTTATTGCCAAGCATTTTCACAGGGCTTTGAGAGACACAATATTTTTTAATACACTATTGTTACAACACTCGAATCTGAAATTAAGCATGCAAATAATCCCTTTTTGGTGGGTTTTCCTCTTGCTACTTTTAATATAAATAAATTAATCTTCTGATCATTTCTTTTTCAACAGTTAATGCTATGCATTTCCACATGGTATTGAAAATCGATATTGCAAAGAATTGCAATTAAACTATCATTTTTTGATGCACTTCATATGTGATGATTTCATCATACATAAAAATAATTTTTTATTCCCTTGCCTGCAGTTATTGCTACGAATTGATATGTACATGGTTTTAGAAATCACAGTATTTTTAATAGGATATTATTATCTTTTATTACTTTTTTTATGTTCATATTTGTGTCTACTTCATCACAAATTCAAGTAATCTTTTAAAGGGATTTTTGGTACTAATTGCAAAATATTACCACTGATTGTAAATTGATATTTTAAATATTATATTATTATGACAATCAAGTTGCTTATTTAAATTATAATTTTTGACACACTTTATTAGTGTTAATTTTATTGTTAATACAGTCAAACCCCGCTATAGTGAACACTTGGTGGTAGTGAACTGATTTAGTGGTCCCGTCCGTACTCCTACTTAAATAATGTTCTTTTTAACGCTTATATTAAACAGCTGAGAACTTGGAAAATCGGTTATCGTGGATTCATATTTCATTTCTCTAAATATCTTTTTCAGTCCTCCATCTTTAAACTCGCAGGTGTTCGGACTGAAAATGAATGCATTCCTATACAATGTGTCTTATTGTTATGCTTATCACTTTTAACTATACTGTAATAAATGCTAAACAGAGCATTTATTTTATACTCCCCCCTCCCTAACAAGCCTCTCTAAGTCCCTTTTCTCCAAGCTTGCTTTACAGCTAGTTAACTTGGTCACCTGCTGAATTTTTGGAGTTCTTTTATCAGCTCAAACCATATTCTTTACAAATCACCCCTTGACAATCAAGACGGGGAACAATTTAACTCGTTCTACATCCGCTTTCTTTATATTCTTACATTATCTATTTGAGACAAGATTTTTATTTGAAAAGCAGTGAAAATGCAAATTCTCTTAAGAGAAAAGCGTTTTCAAAAGAGGACAAAGTTAAAATTGTAAAACGTATTGAAGATGGAATCAATCAATCGGCACTGAGTAAGGACTTTTCTTTGTCAAAATCTAGTTTCAAACATTTGGATAAATTGAAGTGCAATTTTTGCCGCATATGGCAAAAATATGGTTTCGTCAAAAAAAACTGTGTAGAGCTGAAAGAGAAAACGTAGAAGAAGCTTTGTTGAAAATATTCACTACTTAGCGAGATAGAAATCTTCCTGTGACCGGACCTATGCTTAAAATTAAAGAGCACGAGTTTGCTGAAAAATTAGAGGAAAAAGATTTCCTGTGCTCCAATGGATGGCTGGATAGATGAAAAAAACGGAACAATATTTCTTCAGGAGAGATTATTGGAGAAGAAGCGAGTGTTGATGCAACGGATATGGAAAACTGAAGTGTTGCCAAATATTATACAGAATTATGAAGAGAAAGAAATTTTTAATGCTTACAAAGCTGGACTATTTTATAACTTGATTCCCAATCAGACGTTAAAATTTAAAGAAGAAAAATGCACTAATGGGAAACTCTCCAAAATGATAATAACAGTTCTTGTTTTTTGTGAACATGAACGGCTTGGAAAAGCGAAAACTATCTGTCATAGGTAAATCTAAAAAACCGAGGTATTTTAAAAATTTTAAAAAACTGCCCGCTAACTACAAAGTCAATCAAAAAGTGGGGATGACCTCAAATTTTTTTGAAGAACTTCGACATTTAGAAAGTCTAAAGTGTATTAAGCTCGCATTTTTATCACTACGACTTCTGTGTTGCAATCAACGGACCAGGGTGTTATTCACAGTCTGAAGTCTCACTATAGGAGACAATTAATTACGCATATTTCGAATAACTCTGAAAAAACAACAACATGGACTCAGAATGCAACACCTCTCTTCTAGAAGCAATAGTTTTGCTAGAAAAATCATGGAGGCAATAGACATCAGCTACACTCTGCAACTGTATCCGACATGCAGGTTTTTCAAAGAATTTAGAAGAAAAAGATTCCAATGTGGAGGAAGAAGATGAAGAAAATTTACCTATTTCTCTATGGCTAAAAAAACATGAAATTGACATTTTTCTTAGAGAGGTTATTAAGCAATTTGCACTTCTGGTACTCCTGCCCATGATGAATTGTCAGTGAAATAAAACAAACAAAAAAAGGTAGAGAAGACTTATTACAAGCAAATGTTGAAGAAAATGGACTTTCAGCACCATCTATAGCTGAAATAAATTCGGCCATAAATGTCATTATTATATTTTTTTTCTATAGAAAATGTAGATAAAAAAAGCTTGCATTCTTTGCACATGGTAGATAAGAAAATTGATGAACTCTATATAAAATCAAATTGTGTTTAATCAAAAATCAAATTCTTTTTTCATAAAAAGTGGACTTAAAACTAATTTTTAGCTACATAAGGACATTTTTTTATTAATTTTTGCTTTATTATCAGTTAATTAGTTAATAATTTATTAAATAACTTATGTAAAATTGCAAACCCAATTTTCAATCATTCAACTGTCTTATGTAAAAAATATTCTTAAAAAAATTTGGATAAATAAACCATCGTTTATAGTGGACACATTACTGAGTCCGCAGATAGTTCACTATAGCGGGGTTCAACTGTATAAATGATTTATTGATACTTTTTTAGTATTTACCATCATGCATTTCTTGGTGGTATTTAAAAGGCTGATATTTTCATACAATATTATTACAACATGCTGAATTCTAAAATTGGAGCCTTGACAAAAGTCTTGCCAACTCTGTGTGCAAGTGGCCCTTCACTGAAAAAGGCTGTGCACCTTTAATTTTAAATTATTACAGATTCGTAATAAACAAAGCAAGATTTATTTAAAATGGAATAGTCTTATTGCACCATTATTATACAGTCTTCGCTCAAATCAAAAATATGAACAAGATTTTTTTTAAAAATCAGGACATTTTTTGGTGAAATACATACATATTATACTATTTTTAAGAAGAGGAAACCAAGAGAAAAAAATATAGTGTAATCTTCTGATTTGAAAATTTCATTTTGGGTGGTATATTTTCCAATTCTCCAATATATATATACATATATACTACTGTCGACTAAAATTGCTACACCAAGAAGGAATGCAAATAACAAAACGCTATTTGTTGGGCACGTACATTATAAATGGAAGAGCAAGTGATTAAATTTTCAGGATATTTGGATGTATAGATCTTGAGGAATCAGTACTCAGAGCAGCCTCGCCTGGCAGCAATAACAGCAGTTATTCTCCTAGGCATCGAGTTAAACAGAGATTGGGTAGCATGGGCAGGTACAGCATTCCATGCAGCTTCAACATTATGCCACGATTCATCCACTGTAGTGACTGATGAGCGGTGGAGTGGCAGTCATTCGGCAACCATTGACCAGACGTTTTGAATTGGTGAGAGATCAGAATAATGTGCTGGCCAGAGCAACAGCTAACATGTTCAGTGTCAAGGAAGGTCAGGTCAGTGCAGGCAACATGTGGTCGTGCATTGTCCTGCTGAAATGTAGCATTATGGTGCCCTCAAAGATAAGGCAGAGCAACTGCCCCTAACACATCAGAAATGTAACAGCTGTTGTTCAAAGTTCCGGCTATGCAAACAAGAGGTGATTGAGATGTGTATCCAATGGCACCCTATACTATTACTCCAGGTGATGGGCCAGTATGATGATGTCGAATGCAAGCTGCCAATGGGCTTTCTCCATGATGTCGCCAAACATGGATGCCATCATGCCACTCCTGTGTCCAGGTTCGTCGTTGATCACACCATTGGAGGCGCTCTTGCCTGTGATGCAGCGTCAAAGGTAGCCGAAGTTGGGTCGACATGCTGAAACTTGCTGTCCTGCAAATGACCCCATTTGTTGACTCAAGGTTTGTGACGTAACTGTAAAATCCCTTAAGGACATGTGGATAACATGTCGGTCTTCTCCGCTGATGATGGGAGGCCGCTGAGAACCTGCACGGCGTTCCATATGATCGACATAAACCTATCAATTCCATATTCTGTTAACAGTCATGGGATCTGGACCAACGCGAGCAGCAATACTTCGGTATGATAAACCGCAATCCCGGTAGGCCACAATTCAATCTAGATCAAACTCAGACATGTGCTGGTTATCATTTCCAATTCTTACATGAGGCATAACAAAAACAATTTTACCCAAGAACAACGCTTAAATTCAATTTCTGTATGAGAAACTTACTGTCAAATCTCTTCTTTTATACACATTGTAGGTGTCACTACCTCCACCTGCTTGGCATGAATGCACTGATAAGCTCATCAATTGCATATCATAACATGCTTTAACCATCCTGTAAATTTCAGGTACGTGGCGTGTCGCCTTCCTGGTGTAGCGATTTTAATGCCCAGTAGTATACATATGTATATATGTAAATGGGCAACGATGAAAGTTCTCAAATAAATTTAGATAAGAGCAAGTTGATCAAAAATGACTTTTAAAAAAATGATCGTGAATGCTTATGTAAGTTAACAAGTGATTTGATAAATGTAAGGTAACAAATAATATGATTTTTCTACACTTTGGAAATAGATTCTTCAATGTAAATATGGATCAAAATAAGTTAAAAAGAAAAATGATAATTAGAGTTATTTTTTATACAACCATAAATTACTTCAATTATATATAATCTACATACTCAAGAACAAATGCATACCAAAATAAACAAATGATATGAAAACTTAATGCTATATAAATCGTAACTTGGATACAAGGACAATTAAAATTAAAAAAAACCTGAGAAATTAAGCAACTACCTACTTTGAAAGTTCTTTCTTTATTGCAATAGTGAAATGAAATGTATAAGAAATGCAAAATGCTTTCACTGCAATTAGATGGATAAGAGAAAAACCTTACTACTCAATGTTAATAAGTTTATCTTTAACATCATTTTCTAATTAGCGATCATGCCATATTAAGAAAAACAATTCTGACAGAAAAAATGCTGAGTTTCTTCTTCATAAGATAACAAAAAGACTGAAATAAAATAAGTCTGAACCAGAAGTGGACGATCTCTAAATTTGAACTATCACATAATTGTTACTTTTAAGAAGTTTCAAGTTATCAATATGAAATAAAATAAAAAGATGATACGAGCATTCCAAGTAATCAAGTTGTTAGTAATTCTAGTTCAAAATTTTTTTCTGATACTTCTTTTCTTGAATTCTGTTGATTTTGAAGGTCAGTGTGGGTCTTCTACTTAGGTACCTTATAACTGCCCCCCCCCAAAAAAAAAGCACTATCTTTTCCATGAGCAGTATCTCCGTTGTCTACACTCTATTCTTTTCTTTCGGAATGCTACACTCTCCTAATAGACTTTCAGTCTAGGCAAAAGGCAGAATATTATTAGTAAAAGGACATGCTTTCTTTCCCTTGCCCCCTTACACACATCCCTTCCTGTCTCTCTAAAAAGCTCAACCCTAGATGCATAGTCCAACTCTAGATGATAAAAGAACGACTTTTTGTTTTAAAAAATCAAACTGAAATTTTTTTCTTGTTAACTATAGTGGTACTAAAAAATGAAAGATTTTTAAAGACCTTGCACCAAAATTAAGTTCTTTTATGGGCCCTTATGTTCTAAAATAAAAATTAAGCAGTTTTTAAGGACTTTTAAGAACTGTGGTAATAAAAATAGTTTCAATTGTATTGGAAATTAGTATCTCAAACTTTTATTAAAATACCTTAGAACATTATTTGTAATTTCTAATACATGCTTTTAAATAGCTTCATTAAAAAAAAATTAAGCACATAAGTAATGGAAATATTTCAATGTATGCTGTAAGTATTTATTCTATTATAAACTTAATATCTAGAGTTGATTTGTAAATAAAAAAATGCAATTACGAAGAAACCCATTTAGGCTTTTTTTTTCTGGTTGGAAAAAAATCATAACAGCTCTCACATACAGGCAAAGTTGTTGGCAACTTTAAAAAAAATTGGTTATTATAAATATATATTTTAAAACTAAAGGAGTTGAAGAATATTTAAATACAGTTTTGCTGTGAATTCAGCTTGCTTATCATTAAAGTTTATATGCTGTACAAGACATGACAAAGCTGGTTGCCAAAGGTGGCAAGTTAAGAATATAATGCCACAGAATACGTGAGCCTGACATGTAACAATAAATGTGTTGTCACTAAATTATTATTTAACATATCTTTATTAAAGTAAAAAATGACATTAAAACAGCAGGCAAACTATGATACCCGTATTAGTAATGACAACAAGTTCTTGTAATGCAGTGGGGACACAATTCTGTACTGCAATGGGCATTTTCATTTGAAGGTTGGTAAAACTGTTATTATCAAAGACAGTCTCAAGATCCTTCGGTTCTAACTGAACTTCAGCATCGACCACTGTCCTTTCACATTCATCTGGAGAATCGCACTGAAGACTGTTTTCATCTTCTTCAGGTGAATCCATACACCAAATCTTCAATGGGGGAAAAAAAGAATAAATACAAAAAACATGAATTATTAAATACAAATAATTTGATTACACTTACTGTAAACAGAATTATTTGAAGGAAGAAAAATAAATTTGATAAATAAATTAATTTAATGAGAATTTTTTTTAAAAATTTTTTAAAAGAGAAAGCTGAATTGAAATCTCCTTAAAAACCATCTTCCAACAATAAAGTAAAGACTTTACAGGTTAAAAAAAATGTCACAATATAAAAATAAATAAAAAGAAAACATCTTTATCAAGTCAGAGATGTGATTGCTTGAAGAAGAAATTATCTAATTTTTTGTCAATAGATAGTTTTTTTAGAACATAATTTTTTTTTCCTCTTTGAACGTAGAAAAAATTTAAAAGACTGTCATTCTTATGTGCAAAAGTAACATTTACAAAATTTAAAGAAAACACTTTTTTAGCCAATATATTTTTTCCTCATGAACACATAAAAGAATATATTGAAAAATCTTACGTATTCCTCTTTTTTTGCTATTTGTGAGTCTTATTGCATTAAAAAAAAAAGGAATTTTAAAAAACAGTGAAATTTATGGCTATAACTGAAAAAAGATTGATAATAAAACCATACGTATTTACGATAAAATCACACAAATTGGACACCTCAAAAAGGGGATAATTAAGATTCCAGTGTTATAAAAAAAATAGTATCATATTAAAAACAATGAGATATTAAAAAACACGTAAAAATTAGTAGTTATATATGCTGGAAAATTTATTGTAAAATAAAAAGAATTATTGCATCAAATAGTGAATACTGACGTGCGTGATTAAAATTTTTCATATCACAATAATATCAGGATTTTAAAAAATCATGTGAAAATCAACAGCAACAAAAAGTACTCTGATCGAGACACCACACAGATTTAGAGTATATCAAGCGTAAACGTCAGAAAGTATTTACTCAAATGAGCAATTCGAATAACTCATTTTTTAATAATATCACAAGAAAATATCAAGATTTAAGAAAAAAACCACGGGCATTAGTAGCAATAACAGTAAAAAAGTTGATCTAAAAAAAAAGAAACAGTGATATTGTCACATCAAAAAATCTCTAATAAATGCACAAATTGAATTATATGTGTTGTAATAGTAATGTATAAAAAACATAGGGATTTAAAAAAAACAAAAAACATTGAGAAATTTTGTAGCAATAATAGTTGTCAAAAGGATTGAAACCGCACACGGATTTACCTCTGTATTGACGCAAATGAGTGCGTTAAAAGTTATGACTCAAATGTGTCATTCAAATTTTGCATGTGGTAATACTATATTAAAAATCAATTGCTTTAACTGTGATTAAAAAAGAAAAGGAAGAAAAAAGATCAAAACACAGATTTACAACAATATGGAGGATGTTGAAATATAGTGATTGAAATACATCATTTAAAACTTCCGTGCTGTAATATATTAAAAATTAATTCTATCTAATTGTATCCAAATAAAGAAGTGGCAATTTTATTACATTGATTAAATAACTGATTAAAAGATAAGTTAATAAAAAATTGAGAAAAACACTATTTTTTCAAGCAAACAATTTTTCAAACGTTTGCCATAAAGTTTTTATAAGATTATGATCAACTACATTTTTATGCTATAGTTTCTTGGGATTATTCAGATAGTTTAGCATTCTTTTGTTATTGCAATTCTTATTAGTATGCTATTTCTAAGGTTAACTAAATTCTTACTTTTTTTAGACAAATTAAGATATGCTGAATAGAACATTTCTTGAAAAAAAATTTCATTTCCGAAATATATTCAAAATATAGACCATTTTATGTTACCATAAGATCAGCTATAAACTCTGTAAATATATAATGTTGCTATATAAAAACATTTATACATTATCATAATTATTTATTTTATACAACCCTTAAAAAAAAACAAGGTAATTTAAAACTTTAAGTTTAAAAGTTAAATGGGGGACCGAAATCGAGGTGATTTGGGTCACCGTGACTGGCTTGGTGATGAGAGGGTCTGGGAGTCACCACAGATGACGAGCTTGTCACTGAAGTGGACAGATCGGTGATGGATTTGGATATTCAGCAAGTTCAAAATATCTGACAACACACAGGTAGTTTTCCTTATTCGCTATCATACTCTTAGTATCTGGTAATCAAAAGCTTGCTTGTTTCGATAGTTTTCTTATGCTTACGCATTTTTTTTTCTCATTTAATTTGACTTCTTTTCTTCAAATTTTTAAAAGATGGCTCTAGTGAAAAAAAAGTTTTCAATATCTGAATCGGAAATGATAATTGAACATTACAGAAATGAGTTTTATTTTATTATTAATAATTTTGGAAGTTAAAAATATTATTATGATAAGTTGTAATAACTTCAGTTTTCAAAAATTTTATCTGTTAAAGTAAAATTGCTTAACTATCTGCTAAAACGCAGGCATTTTAGAACTTGTTTCTTTTCACCAGTGTGTCACAGCAGTGTCTAGAATCATTTTGATTCCCTCACCTCGATTGCGGCTGCCCAATTGCTAAAAGTGTTGATTGTTCAAAGTGTGTTGTTTTACTGTATTGAAATTTATGTTTAAGCTTATATTAACTACTTTTTATTTTTCATTAATTATGGTTAAAAATTAATTCAATTTTGTAATTTAGATTTAATGTAGTTTAGTTAAGAGTTTTCAGTTGAAAATGCAATTTATATCAACAAAATAAAATATGAAATCTATTTCAATAATATGAAAACATTACAATAATATGAAAATTAAAGAATAATTACGCTATGAAATATTTCAATAAGTCTAATTCAAAATTTCTTAAGATGAAAGCTCTCAACTAAAATAAGTCAATAAGTATGAAAGAAAATATAATGATAAACGGAAAATTTTATTCTTCTGCTAAAGAAATTTCTATTTAAATACAATTTTAATTTTTTCCCCTCATAATTTAATATAGATCTGCATTTTAAATTAATCCATTTAATATGAACTAACTTAGTAATATAATAAAAAATTCATATACATTATGACATTTCTTATATTTCGGGTTAAAAAAAATTCAACTTTACATACATTGATACTCGTGGCAGAATCCTGGCGGCACGCTAACATTGTCTCGGAACATTTTAAAATTCGTACAGCATGATTTTTTCCTTTGGAAAGTAAAAAACCGCGGAAATTTTCTAAAGATATTTTTTTCTCTGCAGAATTATATTCAATAGATGCCTTTTTTGCGCATCAGAGGAGAAATAAATGCTTGTGATTGTTCTCTTCTCATTAGAGAATAAAATAGAAATTCAATAATTAAGGGGTTAAGCTAGAAAATTTTTGATCAATAATATATAGGATGCATATAGGAAAAAAATGTGAAACCATACATGTTTAAAACATAGTTTGCTCTACAAATCATGCTCTTTTTCTTATATTTTGTATGATCACCATATTTCACATTTTAATAAAATATAACTGTGAGAATTTTGTTATAAATTTAGATTTGTAGCAAACATATTAATTAATCAATGTGGTATGTTTGTCTTTCTTTATAATTTGATTGAAATAAAATCCATCCAATATTTTAGAAATTATGTACATGAAAATTTTAAATCGCACATTTGATTCATTGCTTCAACATTCATAATTCATGCTGATTACATCGTAAATATATGTAATGTTTTGAATTCTTTTTCAACAATTATTGCTTTTAATTTTTACTCGGTTGTTTAAAATCCGATGTATTTTGTTGCTTAGTTATTATTATTGATATTCTCACAATTTTAAAAAAAAAATACCAATATCATTAAGGCACGATAAGTTCGAATAGCAGATCCAAGAAATAACAATTTGATATGCTCAGTTTGCGCTTATATCATAAACAATGCAGTATACATATTATAATCATTCTTTTTACTGTTATTGCAATAAATTTTCACATTAAAAAAAATCCCAGTTTCTTTACAGTTTTGTTACACACAAAGCTCAAATTGCTTATTTGATTATTTACTCTTCATGTGACGATTTCATTGTCCTTTTTTTACAGTTAATGCTAGAGCTATCAATTTTTACAGGGTTTTCAAAGTATCGGTTATTTGTGAGTTGATATTATTTCTACACATAAAAATTAAATTGCACATTTAAACAATTGCTTTTCAGCAGTTATTGAAATTGGTTTTCAAATATAACAACATATTTCAAAGAACGTGGTAAATTCAAAACACGGATTTAAGTATTTACTTTTTAACTTAATGATTCAATAGATATTTGTTAGTAGATATAGCAACTGATTCCTACATAGTTTTTAAATTTGATATTTTGAATGATATTATTCACTACAATAACAGAAACACACATTTGAACAAACACACATTTAAATAGCCCCTTTTTGAAGAGTTCGATTGTGGTGGTTTTGCCATTGATCTTTTTATTGATAGTTACTGCTAAGTATTTTACAATTCTCAATTAGTGTGTTTTCCCCTATACATAAAATAAGAATATCGACATAATATCACAATAAAAAAATATCAAATGTTTCATAAAAATTTTTATCAACAGATTGATTTAATCTGAAAAGGTTTCTTTAAAAAAAAATAATAAAAAAAACACAATGCTCCTGTTACATTAAATTATTAATATACGTAATTGTTAATATTAAAATTATCTTACTGAAAGATATTATTGCAAGAGAGCTTTCAAGCAGAAATCCCAAAAAAAAATTATGCAACAGGGAATTTCTCCTGCTAGAAGCAATGGAAACTCCAACAGGGTTGTCACCTAATTTCAGAAAAAAAAATTCTCTGACTTTTCAAGAAAATTACAATGTAAACCCAGATTATATTTTATGTATACCAAGCAATTTTTCCTCAGAAAACTATAACTTTCATATTTGGTGCATCAAATATTAAATTTTATTAGGAAAAAAATATCATTGAATGAAGATCGAAACATGGAAAAGTTTCATTAAAATGCTGAATTTCTGCAACAAATAATTATAATAGATGTGAAAATTACTTAACTCAAATCTTAAATCAACGAACCCTGTTACTGTCACCGACAATTTTAAAATTAGTTATTTTTCAGGTTATTGTAAAAAAAAAAAAAAAATTCAATTTTCCTGCTTTTTATAGTCAAAATAAAATTCCCTAACAATTCCAGGTTTTCTCTGACTTGTATTTTATTTTTAGAATGCTAATGATAACAAAAAGATAATTTTTTAAAAACTAAGCTTTTATGCTATTTATCTAGAGTAAATTATTTGTCGTCACTTGATATTTTAACCATGCCCTGAATCTGTTATTTTCAGTTCCCTGTAAATTATTCTGAAATATGAGATGTTTAATTCTTCTGTCAGGTCGAGTCATAAGTAACTTCTGTTTTTTTATCAAACATTTATTTTGCCCTCATTGAATAACAAAATTATATTAATTTATTATGTAATCACCACTATTATCTATAACCTTCTCCCATCTTCTTGGTAATTTATCAATTACTTCCTTGTAAAATGTGGTTGGTTTGGACTGGAAGAAGTTTTCGACAGCCTGCCTGACTTGCTCTTTAGAATTAAAGGTTTTTCCACTCAAAAAATTTCGTAAGGAACAGGAAAGGCGGTAGTCTATTGGTGCAAGATCCGGAGGATAAGGTGAATGAGGTAAAACAGACCATCTAACCTCAAGAATTTTTCTTGAGTCACTTTTGCTGTATGTGGTAGTGTATTATCGTGTAAAAGAATGACGTTTTTGTGATTGACGAGTGCCGGACGCTTTTCATGGAGTTTTTCTTGCACTCTCTGCAACTGCTGAACCTATCTATCCACAGTAATTGTTAAATATGACTTCAAAAACTCGTGGTAAATTATTCCTTGACAATCCCACCATAAAATCTTTTTGCCATGGATGTTCGCTTTCAGATCTGGTAGGGGTGGTTAATCATTATCAAGCCACTGCCTTTTGCAGACTATATTGTCATAGGTAACCCATTTTTCCTCGCCTGTTACGATTCTGTTTAAAAAAGGCTCAACTATTACCCGTGAGTAGGACTGGGTGATATTAGAAATTATATATCGTGATGCATCGTCAGTTTTGCATCGCGATATAGCGATGTATCGCGATATAGTATTTTTGAATTTCATTTACTTGTTAGGCACAGACAGTCAGATTTCTATCAAAACTTCATACTCAGATTAATTTAAGTCAATTCCTAAATTTGAAGATATATATGTTTTTATGAAGAAAGATATTAAATAAATTGACTACAATGTACAAATTTTACTTAAAATATTTAATGAAATGTTTGTTTAGAAATTCATAATACGTGTAAAACAAAATGTTAAAAACTTTTTTTAAAGCGTTTTTAACAAATTAATATTTTCTTGTACTATTATGCATAAATAATTACATAATTATTAAGTTCGATCGTAATGTTCAATTTCTAAATGAAACGTTAAAAATTATTTGTATGTTTAAAACAAAGTGCTAAATAAATTTTAGAAAAAAAAAAACCTTTTAAAACACAATTTTTTATTACTATCGTTTCAGTTATTATAGTTCATTTACGTCACACTAGAGCTGCACAATGGGCTATTGGCGACGGTCTGGGAAACATCCCTGAGGATGATCCGAAGACATGCCATCACAATTTTGATCCTCTGCAGATGGGATGGCACCCCCGCTTCGGTAGCTCGACGACCTGCACGCGAAGTCGAGCACTTTACGGTAGAACAGTTTAACGAGGACCAATACCGCACACCCTCGGTCCCTACGCAGACTGATCCAAGTGGTCACTCACCCGCACACTGACCGCAGCCAGTGATGCTTGACTTCGGTGATCTGCAGGGAACCGTGTCTTAACGATCAGTCCACTGCGGGACCTTATCATTTCAGATAAATAATTAAATTAAATTAAATAATGACCGAATTATGAACGAAAAACAAAGTAAGATTTAATTTCTTAAAAATAAAAAAATTGTGATATTCGATAATATATTTAGCTAATTAACAAATAATATGAAAAGAATATTTTTTAAAAAAAATTATTATACTCTCTAATAAAACGAAGTGCTAAATGATTTAAAAAAATGAATAAAATACGCAAACCTTTCAAATTTTTTTGTATAAACAAAGTTGATTGACTTATGTCCAAATCCAAATGACAAAAATAAATTTTGTTTTAACTTTATTTCAAAAAATGAAAACAACACGATTTATAAATTTAAAATCAGTAATAAAAACTCATTAAATTATTAGAAGTTTCATCCAAAAAGTTTTTAATAAATTAAAAGAAAGTAAAAAAATAACCTAATAAATTCCATTTTTTATGGGCGCCTAAATTAGAGTGCCGATAATTTTCGCATTTAAAAATAAAAAGAAGTTTTTTTAAAAAAAACTTATCTAATTGATGAAGAAACTCTTCTTCATATATTCTTTTCAATAATTGATTGCCTTCAGAACAAGGTAACATCGGCGATCACGAAGTTAGTCCCACTGAAAATAATCTGCAAGAAAAGTCGCGACAAAGAATAAAAAAGCTAAGAGGTGCGAAAAGGAACATGCAATATAACAATGTGTTCTCAAAACTCTGATTCTGATTCTACAGCTCACCAATCAAGGCCATTTCAACACAACGAAACGAACATCGTCTTCCACAGCGTGAGTCGACATCGGAACGTAAGAGAAGAGTCTTATATCGCTATATTGTCTTCTTATATCCTTGCGTGTCTTATATCGCTATATCGTTTTGCGCTCGTTGTCTTTACTCGACGGCTTAAATCAGATTTCTGATGCATCGCCTTGAATGAAAGTCGCTGTATCGTCTTGCGGATATATGCGTTAAATCGATATGTGTCGATACATCGATTTATAGCCCAGTCCTACCCGTGAGAGCAGACTTGTGGTGATTGACATGGGATCTTCTTTATTCTATTCACTGAGATTGTGAGGTAGTTTTGTTGATAGTTATCACTAATTTCTCCAGGTGGCAGTTAACGGTTGATTGTGATGTATCAACCTTTCTTCTAATTATCTGGTTAATTGACGTGGATTTTGCTCCAATATTGCTATTAAACGGTGTGTTTTCAAAGTCAGAAGGATGTCCCGCCTTTGGTTCGTCTTTTAAGGTCGTATTTCCAGAACGTAATTTTATAAACGAATTTCTAAGTTCCCAATCAGTTACTAGTCCTTCACCATATACACTGCATATTTTTTTAACTGTCGCCTTAGCACTATAGCCTTGTTTAAATTCCAAAAGCATTACATAACGAATATGTACTTTTTGACTCTCCATTTCAGAGGTTAAAAAAAAAAACAGTTAAGCGTAACATGCATCACACAAAACAGTTGACAAAAAATTAACTGAAGCCTCATCTATATAGTGAAAATAAAAACTAGTTGTCATGGTAACTCACAGCAGGTAGATACATACAATAGATTCTACTTAGCTGCATCGAAAGTTACTTATGACTCGACCTAATAACTCCCATTAAGATACTTCATCCATCAAAACAATTAATTTTATTACTTCTTTGGGAGGATTTCCATATTGGACAAGCACTGAAATAATCCAGCAGTGGCATGTTAGAATCTACAAAAAAAATCCTCATAGAATAAGACAATTTTGAAAGGTACCACCCTGGGTAGCTACAACACATTTGATTTTTTTTTTAAAACTAAACAAGAGGTCTACTAAAAATGAGCAGGTACTCATACAAAAATATTCAAATTACATTGAATCCTTTGATGTTATGGAAAGAAAAAAAAATGTTTCACAAATAAACGACTCAGTTTATAAAATCTAATGAGAATAAAATAGAATTGCTTGTATGTAATAAAAAATAGAATTTTTAAATATTTAATGGTCATAAGTGGAAGAATCACTACAAAGCATTGACTTTGCAAGAAATTGAATACAGGTCTTAAAACAGTCTAAATATTTATAAATCTTGAAGAGTACTGACATGAATTGACCAATGTTATATTTTTTAAAGATGCCAAAAGAATTTATTTGAAACGAAAGACGTAAGAAAAGTGGGTCACAAAAAAGAAGTTTTGGAAATTTAAAGTCTAATTAAATATGACTAAATTGTTAATGTAAAAAATTTTAATAGAATGAAAAAAAATTTATGCAAAAATAACTACCCGAGAGAATTGTGCTCGTGAGTCAGAAATCAATTTAGATATATTAGAAACATTTTTTTTTTTTTTTTGAACAAGAAGGCGTAAGAATTGATAATAATTACTTTATATCAAGAGCATTTTCAGAAAACTATCGGATGCGATTCTATTAGAAATCTTCACAAAGAAAATTAATCTATGACAGTTATATTAAACTAAGTCTATCCAGTCAGTATTAGGATAAAATAAGCAATTATACTGTTAAACAATGAAGTAATACGTCTAATTCCCATATGGTTCAAACTAAGTAAATTTAAAAGTACCATCGGTAAAATAAATCAAAAATTTCAAATAACCTAAAATAAACTGAGTTTTTAATACAATGATCAACTCATACTTATTAAATCAACCGGTTTGTTTTGTTTCCAGAGACCAGGATGTGTCAACAACTATGGCGTCATTCACAATCTTAAGTAAGTACTGCCAAGAACTATTTTTACTGCGAGTAATAAATTAAAAAACAACGGAAAAAATGTCCCCTTATTGTAAAATTTAAAAATGATGATATATGAAATACTAAATTGTATAGAAAAAAAAATGCAAATTTAAAGTTTTTTGCCTTAATAAATAATTAAAAAATAGTAAAGATTTTGCAGTTTCACTTTACGATTACAGTTACACTTTTGTTGTCTTGATGATATGGAAAATTAAATACAATCAAATTTATTGATTACAACATAAGTGTTTGTTTGTTTTGTACTAAAGTACAAATTTTCTGTTTTAACCTAGCTGCTAACTTACATTATATTTGTATCCCATAAATTCTAGCCGGTGATATGACGTTTCGACTTCCTTTTCATGAATCTCATTAATGTACTTGACAATTTTCAAGTGTGTTTCTAATATGAGCGATTGTCAATTTTTGCTTAAACAACATGCAAAATTACTATGATGTGTCACATGAAAAAGCAGTTTCCTGGAAAAGAACGAACAACGTCCCTGGAAGGTAAGTTTCATCCAGCCGTTTGTTTTAAATATAACGTGGCATTGATTGCTATTTCTATCAAGGAGCTCTCTAAAATATTCATTGCATTTTTAGTTAAATTATTCTCAGTATCAAGTAAGAAACATTTAACACTTTTCTTAATATTACTTAGTTATCCGAAATAGTGTAAATATTTTGAACTCTCAGTATTACATTCAACACAGTGTTTATGTGTTAAATGTAATTTAAGGGTTTAGAGGACTTTCTTACAGTTTTATTCAAAGGCTTTATTCCGTTTTACTTGAGGTTAAATGGACATCGACATGTATGTGCAGCTCTTAATCAGTGTTAAGTGAGATAATTTGTTCTTTCAAACAAAGTTATCTCTTTTTTAAGTAATTATTTCACCAGGGTATTTACTTTATTTACATGTTACTATATATTAGGGGTGCACAACCTNCACAAAAAGTGATTATTTAAATTAGCGATCTGAAACTCGCGTCGTAATAAAAATTCGGGATTTTCGAAATCACGTAGAAAAGCGGAAATAACCGTTTAAAAAAATCATTTATATTTACGATAAAATCGGCTTAAAGAAAGCGCGTTAAAAACGTGATGACTTAAAAGTGCGATTGAAAATTGACATTTTTTAAAATTTTTTTATTGTGCTTAGATGCTCTCGCGGGCCGCACTTCAGTAGTCGAAGGGCCGCATTTGGCCCGCGGGCCGCAGGTTGTGCACCCCTACTATATATAATGATTAAACTATAAAAAAGGATATTTCTTTATCTATGTCTGTTTGTGCCTACTACCAGTGATTCTGCTCACACACTATAACATGTCAAATATGCAAAGAATCATACAATATTCAGACTTAAATTGCTTGTTGAATTCAAAATCCAAGCTTCATTTATAGAACATTTGCATACAAGCAGTTTAAGAGTCGTAATTCTTAACTCTACTTCTGGCATTTTACTGGCACCAATCACTTTACTATTAAGGAATTTCATTCTTCAATTAATAAATTTCAAGGTTTTTTTTTTGAGTCACAGTAACCTCTGGTTATTTGTGTTTATGTGAGGCTTCCAAAATAAAATGGTAATGAAATCCCACCAATTTTTAGTGCTTAAAGCAATTTTTGGTACTTAAAGCAATTTTTAGTACTTAAGCCAATTTTTAGTACCTACTTAAACATTATCTTCAAAACTTTTTCTTTTAAAATGTTAATATTTGGTCAACCTTTCATTTGAATTTTGTTTTCCAAAATGGGGCATGAACCTTGAAATCATAAAATCTGGTTAACATGCATACTAGCTGTATTACTGAGTTTGGTTCTTGAAAAATTTGATTTGAGGTCCTTGAAAATCAATGAAAAGTCCTTGAATTCTTTTAATATTGAATAAGAATTTTAATAGAATTTTTATTTACAAAATTTTTTAAAATTGCGCTTTGCTTTTAAACGAGCACATTAGTAGAAAATTATACTTGATACTTTATGTATACTTTGATGCTTTGTGTATACTTCTAAAAATTATTTTATTTCGACTATTTTCATATAGTGACTGAAATTTAAATTTTCTTTTTTATAGACCTGTATCTAGTTCCGTTCACAATTTGCAGTTGACCTCAGATTCAAAGTAAGTTAAATATCTCATATCTGAGAATCCCAAATTTTTAAAACTCCTGAGCCATATTAATTAAAATAACCTCATTTTTTCAAATGTTATTCATTTGATTCTGCAAAGAAAAAAAAAAATTTTTTTTTTTGCTGCTGCATTTAAAATTTTACATTTAGTTTTTAAATTAAATTTTTTCGTTTAATTAATGTTTTTCTTTGTTTATCGTTTAATATAAATTTCATAAATTCTTCCAACAATCATTGAATGTAGTGAAGAAAATTTGAAATTTTTTTTTTTAATAAATACCTTAGTCATCATTATAATTTACAGTAAGACCCCGCTTAACGCTATTTTGTTTAGCGCTATTTTATTTCAACAGGGGGATTCCCCGAAATTGTGCACAGGGAGTCCCCCAAATATGCACAGAACATATCCGAAACAACGTAGTTTTGTTTCTTGTTTGGTGCGGTGCTGTACGAACGCATTTTTATCATTTGAAACATTTGTTGACATTATTGTAAGCACACATAAATTTATATAATACAATAACGATTAATACAGTGACAAATATTATGACCTTTAGTTTTTATCACGAGTGATAATGAAAAACAAGAAAAGAAAACAACCCGAAAAACTATTTCACTGGAAACTAAAATGCAAGTGAATAGAAGATTAGATTCTGGTGAACGTCAATCTCAAATTAGTGCTGCATTGAATTTGGCAACTTCAACTATAAGGATAATTCTTAAGAATAAAGAAAAAATACTGTCCTCGGTAACTGCAACTACGTCAAGCTCTGCAACTAGAATTACCCGTTCCAAAAATAACATTATAGAGGAAATGGAAAAACGACTGTCTATATGGATTGACCACGAAATTGAATGCAATATGCCATTAAGCCAATCTATCATAATGGAAAAAGCTAGAAGAATTTTTAATTACACAGGGTTGCCACTCCACAGGGAGAACAGGGAAAGCCTGGAAAATACAGGGAATTTAAAAATCACTTAAAATAACAGGGAAAATGTAGGTAAATTTGATTTTTACTTTACAAACTGGGAAAATACAAGGAATTTTGTTTCTTATTTTTGTCTTTTAAAAAATGGTGACCACTCAGAGCTTAATCTATGGGATGTTTAACCATGATATTTAAGCTATTATACTAAACTATTTCATTTACTAAAGCATTATTTAAGTATGTTCAGCTGTTCTTCCAGCAATTAAAACTAATAAATATAGTTAGCCCAACAATTGCTCACACAAGAGCCCAGTAATTGTTGTTTTCTCTTAATATATTTTGCATAATATGTACAGGAAAAATACAGGGAATTTTTTTCTCCAGATTTGAGTGGCAACCCTGTTACATTCAGGTTGATGTAAGTGACATAAGTGAAACTTTCGTTGCTAGTCGAGAATGGTTTAATAGATTTAAACATCGAAATAATCTTCACGACATAAAGATTACGGGAGAAGCAGCAAGTGGTGATACGAAAGCAGGGGTTGAATTCCCTGTGACATTAAAAACATTAATTGAACAAGGAAACTATCCTCCAGAATTTTTTTTAATGTTGATGAAACAGGCCTGTTTTGGAAAAGAATGTCAAAACGAACATTTTATATCCCGCGAAGAGAAACGAGCACCAGGATTTAAAGCCACAAAAGATCGCTTAGCACTTCTACTGGGTGGTAACGCAAGCGGAGATTTCAAATTAAAACTGCTACTAGTTTACCACTCCAAAAACCCAAGAGCAATTAAAGGCATATCTAAATCAACTTTACCTGTAATTTGGGAGTCTAATAAAAAATCATGGATAACTATGAAAATTTTCCAGGATTGGTTCACTGAACATTTCTGCCCATCTGTTAATCATTATTGCGAAATTAAAAAACTTGAACAAAGAGCACTACTATTAATTGATAATGCTCCAAGCCACCCAGCAAATTTATCAGACTTAACAACATGCATTCCAGTCGAAGTGGTTTTTTTGCAGCCTAATACAACTGCCTTAATCCAACCAATGGACGAAGGCGTTATATCCAATTTTAAGGCTTATTACTTGCAGCGGACATTAAAGCAGATATTTGACAAAATAGACGGAGAAGAGAAGCAATCAATAAGAGAATTTTGGAAAAACTACAATATCATGAATGCTGTAGAAAACATAAGCCTTTTTTGAAATGAGATAACAGAAAGATCTTTGAAAGGTGTATAGAAGAACATTTGACCAGATTTAAGTAAGAGCGAAGACATTGGACACTCTGTCGATATGGATGAAATAGTAGAATTAGCAAAACAAACCGATTTAGATGAGGTAAATGTGGAAGAGGTCGAAGAAATGGTTCAAGATACAGCAGCTAGTCTTTCTAATGATGAGCTCAAGGAATTAACTGAGCAAAAAGAAAACAAAAATATTGATAGTAGTGATTACGAAGAAGAGCAAAAAGAAGCATTTGTAAAAAGGAGTTTGACCGCTATAACTGAAATTATGGACCAATTTGTTGAAAATGATCCAAATTTTGACAGGAGTTCAAAAACAAGACGGAGTGTTATAGATGCTTTATCCACTTATCAACAACTTCTAACAATAAACAAAAGGAAAACACAAACTACAATAGATGCTTTCTTGACAAAAAGGCAGAAAATTGGAAACACAAAATAGACTGAATGATCGGACTGACTTAGAATTTTATTTGTTTTTATAAGTACGTATATTCGTTTATATATTTTTTATTTTTGTAAAAAATAAATGTTTGGTTTTATTTTAATTAAAAGAACATAATTATTAAATTTAATACTTAACCAATTTTCTATCCATCTTCCCCTAACCTCATTATTTACATGTTAAGATAGCATCGTTTAGCGCTGTTTCGCATTACTCTCTACTTTGATGGAACGTATCCTGCTCGTTAAGCAGGGTCTTACTGTACTTTATTTCATAGATTGCTTGCCATTTTTTAAACGGTAAAAGTATTTTTATTATAGGAATATTAGTCCTAGAAAAAATTCTTCAAAGACGAAACATCGTAAAACGTCGTCTTCTAGTTCGTTTCAAGAATTTCAAGATAGTACTGAGGATGCTTGGGACATTGGGGATGATGAATTTTGTTCAACAGCAGGTAGTTTTGATTTCATTTTGTAATATTCTTAGAATCATAATGTAAATAAAGCTGTTATCTAGCCCACTTAGTTATTGGCTTACAATTATTAATTCTTATGAAGTATTTTTGTAAGAGAACATAACATTTATTTTATGTTTTCAACAGAGAAAAAAAAGCACAGCTGTAGTGAATTTCTTATAATCTAGGTATTGCTAATTCCTATCCTTACAAAATTTTTATAATGACACTATGGCTATGTGATAGTATATTTTCTGCAATTTTTTTGGGTACTTTCTCAATTTTTTCCTGAAAATTTTAAAAACATTATTCAATTTAGACTTGCAGACAGGACACTACTCATTGCCTATAAATTTCATTCATTAAAGTCCACTTGTAGTTAGACACAGAAAGCGTCGTATCCTCTTTCTAGCACGGGTTCTAATAAAATAAAAAACTTGAACTCTCAATATGAGAGTAAGTTGACTTTAAAAGTTTACTATAAATATGCAGGAGAAAGTCCCACATACAGAATTGTCTGAACTTTGGCAAGTTTGGAAAATAGATTTTTCAAAATACAGTAGAAAACCATTTATCCGGTATTCAGAGAACCGTGAAAAATTTTGCTCAGTTTTCCTTTGAACTAAAATGATTAAGAAAAAAAGCAGAGATTTGACTCATCCTTTCGTTGAGTAATGGAAAATGTGGTGAAGGGGATAATTTTTCTCCCCGTTTGTCCAGAGAAACTTGATTTCTTCAGTGACCTTGAAGATCTTTAGATAGAGAGGAGGCAGGAAAGGGACAAATGTTTTATTTTCTCCTATGTGTTCCAAAAGAATAGTTATTTTTTTGATAAGCTGCCGTCGGTCAAATTTAAAAGAGTGGCATGCTGATTTCGTTTTCTCTTCGATTTATGAGGGGGTGGGGAAAATGCATTGCACACACATATCAGTGAAAAGAAGATGAAAGAGAAATAAAAAAGAAAAATATATCCTCTTACTTTACAAAGAAAAAGTAAAATGGAAGTACGAAAACAATTAAAATACGGCTATTTTTTATTAAATAATAAAGTAGGAATATAGTTAAGCTGAATTTAATCATTTAAAAAATAATCACTGTGGGACTGCAATCAAATACCAAATGGATTTACGCTAAATCGAACTAACGTTTTCGAAAACTGAAAAATAATTATGCACATTTGTGCAATTCGGAATTCAATAATAATAATAATGCACGTAATAGTTCAATTTAGGAATATCAGAATTTTTAAAATTTCTTGGAATACTGCGAGTGCAATTTGAATTTAAAAAAACAAAAAAAAAAACATGCAAGTTGTTAACACTAAACATACGGTAACTGGTCAAAAAACCAGTTATTATATGTTGTATTGTAAAGTCATTGGTATGTTTAGTGTTTAAAACAAAATCAGAGCAAATCGAATGCTTGTTTAAAAAAAGTTTTTATTGAAATGCACAATTCAAAATGCATACACAATAATATCTGATTGAACGTGTCAGGATTAAGAAAGATCATTTAGAAATCTGCAACAGTAATTGCTGAAAAATATATGGCTTTACAGTGAAATCAGCAGTGCCGTTCCTGGGGTGGCGAACGCCTGCGTGCAAAAATAATTTTGTGCGCCCCTATATACTATGCTTAAATTTTGATGATAAGGCCAATTTTCATAATCATTTTTAGTTTGAGGTTTAAACTGAATAGTTTCCTTATAGACTAAAGTCACTTTAGTGTAAGTGTTTGATTATGAAAATGGGCGTAATAAAATAAAACAACGAAAAAATATGACAAAAATTTTTTTTCAGACATCAAATAAAATAGACTATTAACGTACAATATAGGTCATAAATAAAACACGTCCATTCGGAAATTAACAAAAAATCTAATATAACTCAATTCACTCAACTGAGTGAATTGAGTTAAAACTCTCAAACGGCGCTCAACGCAAACAAATCCGTTAACTTGAAAATGTGCAAGATCTGTCTAATACCTAAGTACCTAATTATCAAATAACAAGGTAGTTTTAGAACATAACACATCTTGCTTTTGCAGATGCAAGCTCATTGATCATTTCATTGTGATCGATGGCTTCACATATTTTATTTTCGATTGAAATAACAGCTAAATCTGAAAGCCTTTCCTGGCACATCGAAGTTCTCAAATAAGATTTTACAAGTTTTAGCTTTGAAAAACTCCTTTCGCCAGACGCAACAGAAATCGGCAGCGTCAAAAATATCCTATCCAATATCCAATATTGTAAATTTTTAATAATTTGCTATAATTTGATTTTTTTCGAATAGTTGAATTTGGCGCCCCTTAAATTGGGCGCCTGCGTGCGGGGCATTCGCTGCATACCCGCCAGGAACGGCACTGGAAATCAGTAAAAACTTGAAAGAACATAGTCGAAAATCATAAGGTGATTACACACCTGCACAATCGAGCTTCATTAGATGTAATAGTTCAGTTGTAAAAATATTTTTTTCTTACAAATATTTAGAAATCCATAGTCGATGAAGTGGTTTGATAAACAATGTAGATTCACTGCAAAATCGGCGTGAATTAAAAATACATAATTTAAATGTTCAATTTGAAATTCTTTTGCTGTATTAATATTTTATTAAAATATCAGGATTTATAAAAAAACGTTGAAATTCATGAAAATTATTCCTAAAAAATCACATGGATTTGCGATGAAATGGGCGCAAAATCAAGCCTGTCGTGTGTTTCCTTAGATGTGTAATTCATAATAAATTTGTAATAATTTCAAATTCAATTCATTTCGTATTATACAAAAAGAATGCCAAAACACATACCATTTATATTCACTTCAGCAAAATAATAATAATAAGAGACAATTGTTTTTATCCACAGCAATCGCATAATTTTTTGCAAGGTTCATAATTTCCGAATTTACCTTCACAATTTTTTGGGTCACATGGACTCGGAAGCTTTGGTCAAAATGCGGCCTAACTTATAAATTTGCACAAAAACCAGCAATATGGTACACACGGTAACCACAAATTCTCAGATAATTATATTTAATTGTAAAAACACAATGCTTAGAATGCATATAAATTATTATTATTTTGATATTTCTTTAAATAATATTGTTATAATAAGTATTTTTCTCATTTTGTACTAAAAACAGATGTAAATATGTATTTAGCAGAATTTCAAATTTTGAAAATAAAAAAAAATTTAAAAATAGGGTAGTGAAACTATTCTTACTGACCACCAACATTTTTCAAGTTCTCAGAGCCTTGTGTTAATTTTTTCTGTAAATATATTGCTGATTTAAATTTAATTATTCCAGTTGATGAGGTGCAATTGGTTAGTAGACTGTTGTGAAGAACTGGAGCTCGATCCTCAGTGGCGGCTTGAAGCCCATGCAGGTTCAAATTAAAGGGTACCAGTTTATTTGGGAAGTAAAGATTCCTTCCTGTATGCAATGTTGACCTTATTGTCACAATCAGCATTTTCCACATTGTGGAGCATTATCATCCATGAGTCTCCTGGCACACAAAGGGCTGTTGTAGAACTGCTTTACTTATGTTTTAGTCAGGAAATAATAAATCGTTTGTTAAATAAATATGAAAAACAGAAATTAATTTGCAGCTAAGATAAAGACATAATTTTTTACTATTCCATGACTCAAATAGCAAACAATTTATTACAGTAGAGAACCATTTATCCAGATAACCAGGGAAAATTTTGCTCGGTTTTCCCGCCATTTTAAACTAGAACGATTATGAAAAAAAAAAAAACGTAAATTGGACTCATCCTTGAAGTTGAGTAGAGGAAAATGTGAGGAAGGGGAGTATTTCTTTCCTAAGTTTACCAGAGAAGCGTCGTTTCTTCCATGACCTTGTAGCGGGAAAATGCTTTGCACATGCATATCAGTAAACAGAAGATGAATGAGAAAAATATATTTATCTATTTGACATCGATTAATAAAAATAACATATTTTTCTTTTGAATAAATTCTGATTCTTTGCAAGTTTTTCTTGATGTGGGATCACATCTGCTTTTGTTAAAAATCGTGTTTTTATAAAAAAAATAAAATAAAAGAGAATTGTTTATTAATTTAAACATAGGATTATTTTATGAAGCAGATTGCAATTTTGTTTTTCTGATTCCACTACGTTTGATTTTTTTTTCTTTTCACGATAAATTTTGCTCTCAATAAGTTAATTCTTTTTATTCATAAATTTTATCATTAGATTTTCTTCTTCTTTTTTCTGAATTCCGTTGATCTTGCCTTGTTCCGGGTTTTAATATTTATGTTAGTGCCATTTTTACCTATTGTTTCGGTTTGATAATTTTCGTTTTTATTTAGATTAATAAGTTTTCCTTTTAGTAATTAGGTATGAAATATATTGCGTTATTTAATCATTGGTTTTGTTTATATTAGTTAATTTAGGAATTTTAATTATTTTTAAAAAATAAATATGAGAATTTTGTATTTTTTAAACTTGTTTTCCTTGTCTAAACTTGCAATTTTTTTCATTCTTTTAAATGTTATTTTTCTAAGATTTTTTTTTCTTTTTAAATTTAGGAGTGCTTTTCTTTTTTCTCTTACTTTAAAATGTGTTACACTTTTTCCTTGTAATTTGGGTTCGATGAAACATCGATTAACGACACTTTTTGGTCGATCCAGACATCCGGGATAGCGATGACCCCGATTATCCCGGATAATTGATTCTCTACTGGAATTTTAAAATCTCTTTGAGCCTTGGATAGGAATGAAATAAGTATTTGAAGAAACTTATTTTATGGTTTAAATGAAAATATAGATTCAATATTTAAATATTTTTAAAAAAAAGGATCAAAAATTTGTTGAATTTATTTAAAATATATTTGTCGAATATAAAAAGTGAACAATAATAAAGTAGACACAGATATAGTAAATGCCACTTAATGCCCAATTTTTTCAGTTAATGTACATAATAATTTAATAAATAAAATAAAACCAGCATAAGAACATATGAAATAAAAATGCTTATTTTAAAACTACTATTGATAATTCACAATGTTAATTGTAGCATCATTTTTAAGAGCCTTCCATCAATTTAATGAATGTGCGAATTCTATTGGCGTAAAGTTCAAAACATTTTCTTTTATAATTACATGCCCGATAACGCAAAAAATTCTGACACGGTTACATCTGAGAAAATTTCTCAATATTTTCTTCTAAGTTTTCTTACTACCCCAATTTTTATGTCTTGACATTTTTTTTAAAAATTACATTTTACATTAAAGGCTATGTGCTATTACTATGTGCTATTTATTGCTCGGAGCTTTACAACTTAATTATTCCAAATAAATTAGGAATTTAAACAAAGTAAGACATTTTGATCATAATTTCATTTGTGTTTTCTAAGTAAAACAAAATGATTTTTAGTAGATAAGCATAATGGCACGGCGAAAATTGGCCGAGTAGTTAAAATGTTTAGGAAGTCACAGCGACCTCCATTCCAGACATTCCTACCTTTTTATATCAAAAAATGTCTTGAAAACAAATCAATGTTGAACAAGAAGTGTAGTGATAATAATTTTCGTAGATGCTACTTTTAAAAAAGGTTGCATTGAAGTTTGTGTGCCTTCTTGTCTTGCTTGCTTGAAAAATTTCAACAAAAAAAAAGTAAAACTTAGAATTTGTCATGAAATAATTTGTCAAAGACATACAAATAGAATTTTAAAACATTTATCTTGATTGTTTAAACATATTCATGTCGGAATATTGAAAAAGAATTAAAAAAGGAACTAATCATTCATTTTAATCATTTCACATTATATTCATCTAGTTTCAACGAGGGGAAGAAGTTAAGATTTTAAATATTAATGGAAAAATATCATAGGATAAACTCGAATAGTATACTGATATCTCTAAATTCAATTACTTTACAATTTTATTCTACCATATTTTAACGCAATGACAACAATGCTCATATAATGTTGTTTTGTAAAAGAAATTTACTAACTTTTACAAGATTAATAAATTTTGCTTCATGAAAAAAATATCATTTTTGAAATAAAAGATAAAGCATGCATGTTTAAGAAAAAAAAGTACATTTTTGAAATGAAGTTTAGATGCTTCAGCATTGTGTAATTTAAATACATAAAGATAATATTTGCCTGATTGTGTATATGGTGCCACAAATTACTGTAATCGATTTACCATCTAAAGAACAAGTTTTGTACAGTTTATTCTACATCAAGCACCAATTAAAATTGCAAATAAAGGGATGTAAAAGCAGCTGACGTTTCATTGATCTTGCATCAAAAAATTGCATTGATTTTTAAAATCTTAACTAGTAGTATGACATTAAAGGCATAAATAGCCTACCACGAGAGATAACTGGGATATTTTTAATTCAGCCTTAATGTTTACTTAAGGAAGTTTAAAACTAGTTAGTAGAAAATCGAGGGCAAGTGGTAAAATAAAAGTAATGCCAGCACTACCTCTTCAGTGCTGATAATTGATTAAGAACAGAGTTGCCACAGACTACTAAAATGCAACTATTTACTACTATTTTCGGCCTTAGGCGACTATGGCGACTTTTTTTGCCTGAAAAGGCTAAAAAAGCAACTATTTTCAGGAATAGGCGACTATTAGGAGACTTTTTTTTACTCTTGGCGAAGTTTTTTTTCGCAAAAATGAACGTTACTTTTCAGAACGTTAATAAAAGAAAGCAATCTTTTATACAATCATTTATGTCCAAAGAGCCAAAAATTTAAATTTCCATTGGATTTAATAAAGTACTTGTTATATTTTCTCTCTGAGGGGCAGTTTTGTTATTTTTAATTGTTTTTTCCTTCTATTAACATTCATATTTTATTGTAATTCGACTTTTATTTAGGTACCTATTTTCTAATATGTATACCTTTTATATTTGTACAAAACTTTTTTTTAATTGGAGCATAGTTAGGACTGGGCGATAAATCGATGTATCGC